>NW_008585103.1:20292-20931 GCF_000691845.1 Merops nubicus
CTATTCAGAGGCAGCCGACGAGACCCTTTCAAGATGTTGGTTCAATGCAGCTGTTCCCGGTGACGCAAAGATGCTGTTCCCCAGGGGGGGGGGAATAAGAATAGAAAACAATCTCTCTCTCTCAAGACGAAGGCTGCATCTTGCCAAATTCCCCCATTCTGACATCTCTTGACATATTTACTTCAAGAAAAAAAAAAAAAACCCAAATCAAAGGGAGGTTTATTAATCCCAGTGGCTCTGGAGCCTCGGTTGGGTGCAGAAGACAAGGCTCTCCTTGCTCTCTGGAAGTCATCATCCAGCTGAGAAATAAAAATCCCAGAAGGTTAATTCCTTTTCTCTTTTATTTCCAGAGTTCTTGTCATACCAGAAGGCCCAAGAGACCTGGAGTGATGTGTACAAGCCTTGCTTCACTTGCCTCTAAAATGCAGTCACCTCTACAGCCAAACAAGGCAGCTACATGGTCCCATGATGCTTCACCATGAGGTGAGGGCAGGGTTGGACTGGGGAAACCAGCCTCTTGCAAATACAAGGATAAGAAGAACAAAAAATGCAATCATAAAATCATTTTAGTGGGAAGAGACTTTCAAGATCATCAAGTCCAACCGTTACCATCACACTGCAAATTCCACCACTGCCCCG
>NW_008585104.1:0-704 GCF_000691845.1 Merops nubicus
TGTCAGGCAGTGCCAGAACTCCTACGTTGTCATCGAACCCTCCCCTGTGGTGGTGACCCTGCCCGGCCCCATCCTCAGCTCCTTCCCACAGAACACCGTTGTGGGCTCCTCCACCTCCGCTGCCGTTGGCAGCATCCTCAGCTGTGAGGGAGTGCCCATCAACTCCGGGGGCTTTGACCTCTCCTGCATCACCAACCGCTACTGTGGCAGACCATGCCGCCCCTGCTAAGGCTGCTGGCCAGGGCCTTGGGCAAGAACCTCCAAGACCTCCGGACATGATGCTGGACAGAAGATAGACCCTCAGACCACTGGATTTAGAACCATTGATCCTTGTTCCATTCCCCACTCTCCTCAACTTGCTTTTACCATCTCCCAGTGCCCGCCCGGTGCTGACCTGTTGGTCTCCGTTTTTCTCTGCAGGAAGTCTAGACGCACACCCTGCAGGAGCACCACCACATCTCAGGGGCTGCCCCTTGGGCTACCAGCCATTACTTTCTCTGCCCTTTCCTTCTCATTAAAGATCTTGTGCATCCAAGCCTGGGCCTCTGAGTCCTCCTTCCTTTTCCGGCAACTTTTCCAGTTTCCTCAGGGTAAAATGAGGGAGGGCAGGTTTGGAGTCCTTGAATGACATTTTTTCTTATGCCAGCAGTGTCAAGTGATTTCTGTTTTTCCATGATTGAACTGATTGTCATTGGTTCTTAGGG
>NW_008585105.1:0-8563 GCF_000691845.1 Merops nubicus
ACTAGATTCTGTCCCATTGACTACAATACTTGCCCTATACAGAACGATATTGTCATTAACAGGCTGACCAGCAGCCCAACTCCTCTCTCCACTCCCACTTCACAAACCAGAGATCCAAAGTGCCAAACAGAGGGAGGAACAAGTCAATGCACTCACCCCTCACAGTGGACATGAAGAAGAGAGTAAGCCAGGCAAGGAGCCAAGCCATGGGCCCAGTTATATATCAGAGACAGCTTCATGTTCTGGCCCTGCCATCCTAGGAGCTCCACTTCCTATGAAGAGTCAGAAAGCCCTTCCTATAACCAGAATCCTCACCCAGCACATACACTGTATAGACAGACCTGCCAACCCTACTACCAGTAGAATCAGCTCTTATAGAAGTGGCTTCTTGCCCCACCTCAAAGTTAATATGGAAGCTGGGGGCACCTGATGGTGATCTCCTTATCAATTCCCACCTAAGGCTGGGCAGACCTTGGGTGAAAATCAGTCAGGAGGGTCTTTCTTGCCTGGTTGTAAACATCATCCATATACCAACCCTCATTCAGGGCTGTGGGTTTAACCCCAGCACTTCATTGACCCATGCTGGGGCAAGGATGCTAAGATGCATGGATAAGTGGAAGAAAAGAAGAAAAAGTCAATAGCAGAAAGAAGCCAGTATGCCTCTGACTCCAGCCTCCTCTGCATCCCTGAGAAACTATCATGAAGTGACTGAAAACAAGGGAAGCTGAGACTAAGCTGTCTGGCTGAAGCTGAGCACTGGGAATAGAAAGTAACGATGTGCACTTAAATGTTTAACCTTTTCTGTTTTCTTTTTCTCAGTATCTGAATTAATGATCACAATTTTATGTTAATAAGCATAAAATAAAGTAAAAATTTCTGCTAGTAAAGTTTGTTTCCCCAGCACTGTCTGTACAAGCACGTTTATTTTTAGCTTGCCAAAAAAAAGTTTGACAAGCATATTGGAGAGTACAGCAAATTTAAGCTCTCCCCAGTGCCCTTCCACTTGCATGATCAGATACTAGTCTTAGAAGTCTTATGGAAAGCCCATTGTGCACTGATAACCATTATCTTAATAGCTGACTGAAGAGATTAAGGAAATAAGCCTACCTGCGGAAGAGTACCTGTTAAAGATAATGTTACATTTTGCGGACAAAGAATTTATAAGTAATAGAAAAGTTGAGATTGAGTTAATTGATATTAACATGTAAGTTTTGTTGGGTTTGGTTTGGTTTTGTTTTTTTAAATAATCACCTCTTTCTTTACAGGAGAGGTGGTTATAAAAGCTTGTAAGTGTGTAAACATCAATAACTCAGCAAAAATATCCTGTAAATATGCAGCACTACCATGCCATGAGAGGCATTTGGACAATAAACTGACTTAAGAAGTCACTTGTTATTAACAACCTGTAAGCTCTGAGACTATGCTAAATAACACATGAAGAAACCTATGCACCTTAGGTATATTTCTAATGATATGAACCTCTCCATCAGTCTAAAAAAAGAAAAAGCCCTTAATGCAGGCATCCGCAAGAGGCATAGCAATGGTGGTTCTTTGTCATTTGAAGTGTAATGCTTGAGCCATCCTGCTCCAAAATTATACAAATTCGTCAGAAATTCTAGTCTCATATCCTGCCTTTAAGAAGGAGTTAATTTTATATAGCCCACATTGAACAGCTGTATGTTTCTTGTAACACGCTGTATCATCTAGCTGGTGTCTGTGTCTCAGTTGCAGAGATCACTGCCTGGTCACTTTGCAAGTAGCCCTTTTCAGAAAACATCCTGAAAAAAGTGCTCATGTACCTACTCATTTTTTGCACTCAACTCTGGTGTGATCTGTACGAAGGCATGGCGGGTTTAGCCTTTAGGCTTGGTAATTTAATTTCACTTCAGACTATATCCAATGCTATACAATTCTTTATATCAGTCAAGCTATGCTGATTTATACTATGTGACTCCTGGCCAGAGAAGCTCATTGTAACATGGCATCAGTCACATACCTACTTAGGGTATTCTACTCCGGAGGCACAGAAATGACACACAGACATAAACCAGGACAGCTTTAAATTAGCCAGCAAGAAAGTACTGATAACACAAAGTCCTATGGTTATTTTACCTGTTTCTCTGTTAGCCATTGGAAGTGTCTGTTAAGCAGGGAGTCAGCAGAATGTAAAGAGCAAAGATCTTCACCTCAAGCTGTATTATACCCATCTTAACAACATCCTTTCCTCCTTGAGGTGTTATTATGACCCCATTCTCACATGAAGATAATGACATTGACTACAGCCACCTATTTCAGTGATTTCCTTCTTAAAGTGATTAAAAATAGTCGAGCTGGGTATTTTTACACCTCAGTAAAGCCCTTCTTAATATTATCTACATGAAATGGCAAAAAGAAATCTTCTAAAGTCATCCACTTAAATGCTTTTTTTACCTCATGGCATTCTCTTTCACACAGTAAATTATTTTTTTTTTTTTAATAATGCTAATATGTCAATAAAATATTATTCAAATGTATGCCTGACTGTGTTTGGAGAAAATGTAAGTTCAATATCTCTCACTACTCTCAATGTCAGTGCCTCTACTGAGAGGTTACAAAGGACTCATAACACCTCCCACAGCAGGGCAGAATTCTATTTCTCAATCAGTTGCTAATGTGCATGCAGGAAGGATAACATTCCCTTCTGCTTTCATTTGTTATTCATCTTATTCATTTAGATTACAAAGCCATAAAGGAAAGACTATCCCTCCTTTCATGTATTAGAGTGGAGTAGGATTCTTGGGACAGGAGGCCTTGCAGAGGGATCTAGATAGACAGGAGTATTGGGCAATCATCAGTGGCAGGAAATTTAACAAGTGTTGGATTCTGTACCAAGGACAAAGTAGTGCTAAGCACAAGTATAATATGGGAGAGGAGTGCTTGAGGAGCAGCCCTGCAGAAAAGGATTGAACAGTATGAAAGATGAGGCTGCACCAATCCTGAATACAGCAGGATAATCACCTCTTTTGACTGTCTGGTTCTACTGCCTTTAATACACCTCAGGATGCAGTTTGCCCTCTTGACAGCAAGGGCACAAGGCTAACTCATAAAGAACCAGTGGTCAAAGACTGCAACAGGCTCCCTAGAGAGATGGTCAATTCCCCCAGCCTGTCAGTGTTTAAGAGGCATTTGAACAATGCCTTTAACAAAGTGCTTTAAGTTTTCGTCAGGCCTGAATTGCTCAGGCAGTTGAACAAGATGTTCATTGTACATCCATTCCAACTGAAATTATTCTATTCTGTTTTTTCCTCCTGTAATCTGCCTTAAATATAATTGTCTGTTCTAAGTTTCCCACCTTCAGCTCATCCTAAGGTTTAGTTTGAAGACAGGTAGAAAGAATCAACCTCTGAAGATTGCTGTGTCTCTCCATTGGCTTATGAGGTTGAGGGAAGATGTCTATGTGTATAGCTAGCAAATACTAAGAGAGAATATAATTAGTAACCAAGTTGACTGAAGCTTCTACATTCCTCTGCAATATGGGTTGGTAGTTATTTTAAGTTCTAATTTGGGACCATGCTATTATATATGGCATTTCAGCTTCTGTAAGGGTTTGGTTGTTTTTTTTAAATCTCTTGGGTTATCTCAAGTTTTTCTTAAGCTTTTGTCTGTTTTTATCTCTCCAACTTATCCAGATCTTTTTGCTCTGTCTCTCGTAATGTGTCTATGTTCTTAAAGTAATCAGAATGATTCCTTATAAACAGAACTGCCTTGCACAGTAATTACCATTACTTTATAGCCTTTGCCAGCTGTGCATCTCAGTCTCAACACGTAATTAGATCAAAGTAGCTCAGCAAACTTTCATGTTTGAATATGTTACAACCGTTACTTTTTCTGACAGGAGAAACCCAGCAACTATTACTTGTAGTTTCCTTTCTCTATTTTGACATGAAAACACAGAAATTTTTACAGAACTTTAAAAGAGGAAATTCAACTGTGCTTCTGTTCATCTGCTCCACACAAGTCAAACCTCGTAAGCTAGCTCAAATATCTGAAAAAAAAAAAAAAGAAGGAAAAAAAAAGAAAAAAACAAGGTTGTTAGTTATGATTTTTATTATAAATAATTTGTAATTTCTTCCTGTTCTGTTCCTGTGTTTACCCAACATGTTACTTAAAATCATTGTGAAGTTCTAGTCTGCACATATATGTAAAACAGGATGAAATGTCTAAGTGTATCTACAATGAACTGGTCTTTTGTGAATAAATTAAGGGGGATGGGAGTGTTGGCTTTTGGGCCATGTATAGGTTTTGTTGTTTTGGTTTGGTTTTTTTCCCTACCTTTTCTCTTTGTTTCATAGTAATTAACGATTTGAATGTGTGCTCTCAGATCCCAACAGAGTGCCTTTGCTGCTGTTCTTTTATCTGTTCTAGTCTTTTTCTGTTCTGTATTTCTACCTACAATTTCAGATAATCTACCTAAAAAGGTATATAAGGAACATGAGGAATACTGGAAATTTCTGTGAGACGAAAGAATCATTCCCACCTACCTCTCAGTAAGTTTTGATACTGCAAATCAAATGCACTTGTAACTCATCACAAAATCAGAATGGAAATAGACACTGAAAAGGACTACCTGACAGTCAGTAAAAGAACTCAAGTATTTTCCACAGAAGGCAACTGAAATCTATTCTACTTGATAAAATCAGAAACTTGTCTATTCACTTAGACATTTAATATGACAAAAATGAAGCATATGTAATTATTTATTACAGGGCTAGAAGCAAAACATTAATATTACCTACTCTAGAAAACAAATTATATTTTAAGGAGATGTAATTTAATTATTTTGAGGCCTTCTGTGGCTATCTCTATATATTAAAATATAAACCAGATTGTACTATAAATGTCAAATTCTGTAAGACATCAATTTAGTAGATTTAGAACTTAGATTTGTTGACATTAATTAAATCAAATCTAAAAATATCCATGGAAAAGAGCTGGGGTCTGTTGTCCTTTTTTGAAAATATGCAGAAATATTTTTTGTTGCCTTTTCGGAAGTATTTCCAAAATCTATTTTTTGTTATAACATAAGATGCAGAATGCCCTTCTTTCAAACTCTGTGACAGAAAGGAGCAAATCAGTCATTCTTACTTACATCTTTCATTGCACAGCCCCAAGAAATCAAGTCACATTCAAAAATGTCTTCTTGTTACTGCTGTATGAAGATAGAAGAAAAAGATAATATGTGACTCAAAAATGACCTAAAATAAATAAAAAGAATGTAGATTTCAAGCTTCCAGACAGCTGAAGGCAAGTAGGTGAATAAGAGCTCATAGCACTTAGTAAAAACAGATTTCTCCACATACCAGGCATAACTTGTCACATCAGAGAATAAATATCCAAACATTTTGGACTTCTTGCACACATATCTGTCTAAATCAGAGATCTAAGTGTTGTTATGGTTCTAATCTGCATTCTAAAGTGTTTATTGTCATTAATACATCAAGATTCTGTCATCCTTAGGTATAGCGACCACACTTATAGAGAAGATGATTGAGTTTATTTTCATGTCTAACAAAAGAAAAGCAGAAAAGTCCACCTGGAATTAAAAGAATAGTTTGTTTTCAGTGACAGTGCCTGAGAAGTAATCTTTGGCTCAGTATTAACAGGCCTTGAAACTTACAGAATAAGGAAGAATTTTTTTTTAAAGATTCTGTTCAGGAGCAGATTATACTGGGTAAGAAAGAAGTCCATATCGTTCAGTAAGAGTCAGTCCTATACAATGCTTTTGTTCGACATAGAGATGTAAAATACAAGACTTCTAATCAGGGTATGATGATACTGAAATAGGACACACAAGAAGAAAACGGTAATGGACTGCATTTTAGCAAATCTTACCTGGCAGAAGAGTAAAGAGGTGGAAATTACATTTGCAGGACGTGGAGGGGAGGGAGGAGGAAATAGTGAAATAAAAGGAAAAATAAAATAGGTCTGCTGTAAATAGGAGATACTCAGAAGAAGAGATACATAACAGCTCCCTGTTAAATGAAAATCAAGAATAAAGATTATGATGAGCGACACAATACAGATGATACTTCAGAAACTGGCAAGATCAATTTGCAAGCTAATTAGGAAATAAATGAATAAAACAATTAATTATGGAGTTATTAAATTAGAAGCCAACAAATAATGCAATCAGTTGTTAGGATTAAAAAAAAAAAAAGTAAATCAATGAATCAAGGAGAAATCTGAAGATTTTGGAAATCACCAGCCAGCATCCTCAGGGTTCCCCATGCCATGTTGCTTAGGACCAAGACCTGAAGAACACTTGAACTAGATCTTCACAATCAAGTTATTTGCACTTGGAAAAAAAGCTTACCTTTTTAGTGTTCTGGTCTTCAGGGCACCAAAATCTACTATTTATGGAGTTTTGAACCAAAAGACGATTTTGAGAGTGGAGCTATAAAGATAAATGTCATAGTGATTGATTGTGTCTCATTTCTAAATAATATTAATGAGACATAATCAGCCACTCATACTGAATAATATTAAAGTATGACTCTTGGAAAAAAAAAAAATTAGTAAAAGATCTCATTTATTCAGGTAGCTAAAAACTACTACCAAGAAGATCAAGAAATGGAGCAGTATGCTCTTCAACCAAAAGAAGATCAACTACATCCTGGTTTGTCTTGGCAAGACAGGAAACAGCTCTTCGAGGCGAGTGATTATTCCCCTCCCCTCAGCACTGTGACACCACATGTGGAGACCTGCAAGTGATGGGGTGATCAGCCGACAAAAGCAGGTGTCATATGAGAGGCTGGAAGAGCTGTGCTTGTTCAGCCTAGAGAAGGGGAGGGGCAAAGGAGATCATATTGTTATCTGCAGCTACCTCACAGGAGAGTGTAGACAAGATGGAGTCAGACTCTTCTGAGAGGCACAAAACAAGGTGAGAGGCAATGGATACACCTTCCAGTATGGGTAACTCCACCAGATTAAAAAAATAAATAAAAAATTGTTCATATGAAGGTGGTCCATAATCAAAAGAAGCCAACCTTGGAGATAATCAAAACCCAACTGGACAAGACCGTGAAAAAGACCCAAAAATTTGGAACTACCCAGAGTGGAGGTTTGGACAAGAAGACTTCCAAAGACCACTTCCAACCTAAGTTATTTTGAGTTTATGTTTCTTTGCAAGTGAAAGGTGGTTTTGCACCTTTCAAACTAAAATGTTAAACAAATTAGCCAGAACAAAATTTTAAACACTAATGCAAATCTTTTGCAAACACATGAAAGGTAGAATTGAGAAAAGAAAACCTGTAGAATGTTTCTTTCAAAAATCATGTAATGAGATGGGAGGAGAACCTGAGCAATCCAAGATAATATGTGGGAATGTACTGGAAAACATTTAAACACAATGAGTTTGCAAGTAGCTTGAAGAAAGATGTGCTGAAGAAAGATTCTTTTCCTGACTGTGTATCTCAATAGGAAGGATATTAACAGGCAGCACATAAGCCAGATCCCTCCCTCAAGTTTTAGATCACATACAAGAGATCAGAGATGGCCAACCACTGCAGGAATAAAAAGGTTTATATTCACTCACGGTGCAAGACACAGTGGAGATAGGAGCAAATCAGCCAAGGACCCAGGTGACCAGTCCAATTCCAGTTGTGTGGCCATGACCATAGAATGATGCCATTATTATAGATATATTCCTTCCTCTGCTCCTGGTCCTATTGATGCCATGCCACCCCTGATGTCTCTGCCTACAATGGGCAGTTGGGAGGATGGGAGCCTTCTAGTAACTGGAAATCTTATATTAGATAATGGGAAAAATCTGTGGATTTAATAAATTTAAGCCTTCAGTGACTGCTGTGCTACAGTCTCATTAGAAAACCAGGAAATGTTATTTGCATGCAGTAGATGTACATCTGAAAATTACAGTCAAAGAATATTTTTTAATTATTCATCACCAAACTGTGAGTTCACTGAACATGACATCCCATAGATGTCTGTCTTTGTCCCATTAGTGTTTTCACTTATGATTTGCATCATGAAAGAGTAAGAGGGCTGTAAAATCTGTAGGGGGGAAAGTGCAAGGAACCTGGAGAGTACAATCAAAATTCAAAATTATCTTAATAAGTTGAAAAGATAGCTTAAAACCAGGTAGATTAAATTTAATAAAAATAAATGTAAGAACAATTACACTGATGTGTCATTCACAAATACAGATGGAAGATGCACAATAAGGGACCAAATAAAAGTTAAATAAGTAGCTAGAGAGCATAGTACGTTCAGGGGATTATGTTGGATCACAAACCAAATACAGTAGTGTGATGCATTTTTCAAAAAGGATAATTTTTACTATGAAACTGCTTCTTCTAGTTTATTTAGCATTGGTGAAGCCTTGGTTGAAGTAAAAAAGTTTATAGAACAAATGTTAGGAATGATAATAGCAAGTGGGAAGGAATGCAAAGGAAAAAAGAAATTATGTTAAAAGAGTAGAAATGATGGCCTGTTTGCAAAGATTAAAGCTATTGTGTTCGTTTACTTGTACTGGTTTGGGGGGGGTTGGTGGCTGGGATTGTGGGGG
>NW_008585106.1:0-1032 GCF_000691845.1 Merops nubicus
CAAAGACTCTTTCCAGGCCATGGGCAATGGCGACCCTGGAGGAGCTGCTGGACCATCATAGGGTCCCTGGGGGCTTTCCTGCTCGAGGAGAGCCTCTGGAGCAATGCCAGGAGAGCTGACATATAGGGGAGGGGTCACGGCTCCTTGGGCAGCCCCATCTGAGGGCTGGGACACATTCCCACCTGCGTCTGAGCCCACAGCTCTGCCCTGTGTTCCAGGCACGGTCACAGTGGCAGCGAGGATCTCCCAGAATGTTGTGGTTTGAGGCTTGGGGGGGGGAGGGCAGGTTATCTTCTAGGACCTGAGGGGCTCCCAGGGGAAAACAGTATATTCCCTCCCCTTCCTCTCCACACTCCTTAAGCTGGACGCCAGCCTGCCTCTTTCCATGCGGTCCAGAGCCATCTGAGATTTGGGTTTTGTATATCTTGTTTACTTTGTATTCCTCCTATCTTTGTTTATATTTCTACCTCCCTTTTTGTTTTCTGTTCCTTGTTAAACCATATAGTGTATTTTTATTTGACTCCCAATCAGTTCAAAGCCTCTGTCTCTCTCTCTCGCTGGGGGCAGCGGGAGCACACAGTTCTGTTCTGTGTGGGTCTTGCCCTGAACCCCTTTTTACAAGGAACCAGAACACAGGACCACAGGAAATCATGGAGAGAGAGACCCTAGCAGTGTCTGTGACTAAGGTCTGGTCCAGGTGTTGACATCACAGGTCATCTTTGGGTTCACACAGACTCCTTCACATGCACATATGTGCCATGCGAATGTTGCATGCTGAACCCTCAGCCCTGAATGAGAGTTGACATATGGATAACATCCATAACCAGTCATGAAAGACCCTCCTGATTTTTTTTCACCCAGGGTCTCGCCAGCCTTGGCTGGGAACTGATTAGGAGATCACCATTGGATGACCCCGCCTTCCACATCAACTTGGAGGCAGGATAAGAAGCCCATTATATAAGAGCTTACTCTGTAAGAAGCCAATTATATAAGAGCTTACTCTGTTTGGAGTTGGGAGGCCTGCCTACACAG
>NW_008585107.1:0-19276 GCF_000691845.1 Merops nubicus
AAAAAAAAATGCTTGAAGCCTGGCATTAAAGCCTTCTGCAGCCTTTCTCCCAGCTTCTCATCATCTAGCCCACCTCCCTGGCAGCGTCCCAAGGAGCATGACAATAACACCTACACGGATGGCACGCTGCTCTTCATGGATCTGCTCTCTCATCTGTGGGTCCTTCTTGGTGATAACACAGAAGTTTTGCCCAGTTTAGGGTTCTGCGTTAGCTCATCCAGGGTGCCTATGGTATCTCTCCTCAAACCAAGCACTGCTTCTGCCTCCAGAGACCCAGACTCCCCCTTTGCTTGTGTCTCCAGCCCGCAAGTCAACTGCCTTCTCCTTTACAACTTCTCCAGAATCCAGGACCCAAGACTTTGTCCCAAGCCAGGGGTGGGGATGAATCGCCCCAGCAGCAGGATGCCCTGACTGTGGCACTGCCATTGTCAGCTGAAAGGCAGGAGGAGGGAAGGAGTTCTGAAGTGAGCAATTACAGACAGAGGACACTCCTCAGCTTGATCAGCCCCTGGCTGGCTCTTACCCTAAACTACAGGGGCTTGTATCTCTAATAAAAACCTTTACACCCCAGCTGTCTTAACCACAGAGATTTTCAGCCCCCAAATACAGTTGATTCTAAATCCTGACACTCTTACCACCACTGATTCCCAGCAGTAGGCTCCATATCTACAGCTCCATGTGTCATTAAAGGGACCAATTCACCACCAGGTTTCATTTTACCCAGGAGAGCAACGAAGCGTTTCAGTCCAGTGCATGACAAACAAATGGTTGTTCACAGACCTTCACAGGACGTGGCCTGTGCTCAGGCAGGACACGCTGCTGCCAAGCTCTTTGTTGCCTTAGGGCCCTAGTTAAATCTAGAAATCAGGCCCCAGGGCTGATTCTTGGCTGTATTTCAGGGTTGCAGGAAGGGGTAGGGTCAGCTGAACTGACTGTATTTGCCATGGGCAGCCATGTAGATAGTACCTGCCCAAAACCCCACTGCAGAAATACCTGAAACTACTTAAATAAGGAGTCTGATGCTAGAAGAGGCAGACAGTGTAGAGAAGGTCCCTTTATTCTCCAGCTTCTCATCTTTGTCCCAACCACATCCACGGGATCCCCACTGCCCACCCTCTCCCCTGCTGTTTTCACAGCCTCCTGCCCCAGAGCTCAGGAAAAAAGGTAACTAGGTCTCACTACCTCCAGCACTCCTGACACCCAAACCCACAGAGACACTCAAAAGATCTTACTCCCCTCTAAATCTCATCCCATGGCTTTTTAGCTTATCGAGTCTTTCATTTGACTTCAGAAAGGACTCGCTGAGCCCCTCAGTGATGCTCCACAGAACACACAGCTTTTGTAGGCAGCACACTGGTCCAAGAGCAGAGCAGCTCTGCCCAAAACCTGGCCCAGTGCAGACTTACACAGAGGACCTGTGACTCTGCCTGTATGTGTCAGATGTTACCCACCAACACCAACTGAGAAAACATCTTAAGGTCTCCCTAGAGAGGCAACTGACTCCTAAACACCAGCTCCAAAGAGGGAAAAGTCATCGGGGAGGTAGACTTAATGGCTTTCACAACAATTCAACCAAGGGGTGCTGCCAGCATGGCTGGAGGTAGGCAACACATTCCTGGCCACTGAGACTCCGTCACGCAGCAGCCCGGTCACCCGTGGGGGAGGCACAGAGCTGACCCACACACTGACCCCCCACGACATGGCAGCAGCATTTCACACGAGCTATGAACACAAGTCTTCAAAATATGGGTCTAGGGAGGAGCTATGAAGATACCTAAAGTTCTCCATCACTCACAGCTCAATCCAAGTTGGGAGTTGTAGGTGGCTGCTCAGATTGTCCCCACGGCCATGGTCCCTGAGGACAGCAATACCACCTCCATGCCCAGGCATTTCATGGGCATGAAACAGCTGAGGCTGACCCATCTGTGCAAACATGGCCATGACCACAAGCAGGGTGAGGGGAGGGACACCCACCCCTGCATTCCCCTTGGACTATTGCCAGGTCCAGGCCCTCCTCCCCAGACTCCTTTTAGCCTCCTAAACAAGGAGTGGGCTTTGATGGACATCCCTACCGAGTCCTACCACACCAAACGTCAACAGGTCAGGTCACAAGGAAACGCTAATGTGAGCTTCCAACATAGATGAAGCTTCAAAAGAGCCCACAGCTCAGTCTGTTTCCACACACACCACAGAACTCTGTCTTCCCTAACAAAAAAGGTGGAAAAAATGTAACTATGAAGCAATGGTAGCTACGGGGTGATGCTGCCAGACCAAAGAGACTCCTGCACCCATGGCAGATAGAACGAACACACCCCAGACAGAACTATGTGGGGAAAGGATTCAAAATCATTTTTCTGCAGGTGTGAACACCCTGTGCCAAGCTGGCTAAAAACGTCTGAGCAAGACGTTCAGCCTGTATGTCCCCCTGTGGGGAAGAAGGAAGAAAACCAGCCCTGTCAGACAGACTTGGCATTACTTCCCAGCCAGATTTATGGCTTTGGTTGGGAAAGATACCTATTTTAGCATAAGAGACTTGGATTTTTGCAGGGCAAACTATTGCACAAGATGTTGATTCAAAAAAAATATTCATCCCTAGAACAGAAATCAATGTAAGCACACACTAAGTGGATTAAAAAATAGCTATTTGATAAATTTTGAAAACTAACTGTAATGAGGGAATCCTCATTTCTTCCAAGAGAAAGAAATCCCTGAAAGGATCCAATATCTATCAACGATTTACAAGCAGCCAGAAAATCATTCCCAGTCAAGTTTGCAGAGAACATGGAATTAAAAATTAGTTGGACATAATTAAAGAGGACAGGTCACTGATACAATGCCATCTGGATTGATGGGTGTGCTGGACTCATGCAAACAAGATGCATTTTTCAGCAGCCAAACACAAGATTGTACAAGTAGGACAAAAAAAAAAAAGATAAAAAAACCAAACCAAACCTCCCTCCAAAAAAAACCCAAACCCCAAACCAATATGCAGAAGATGGATGGTGTCCTGGAAGAATGGCTGGAAACCACACAGTTATCGTGGTGGAGACCAAAGGGAGTCCTGCTGCCCACGTAACGCTGGGGAGAAGGAGGTCAGGGCTGTTCAGAAGAGGAGGATGAGGCTGTGCAATGAACTGACATCCCCAGTGACATCAGTGTTTTGTGCTGTTGCCATTTCTCCTGCAACATCTAAACATCTAACATCTAAAACTGGGAGAGATCAATACCATTTCCAGAACCCTGAAATCAGGGTTACAGATCTTTTTCTAAAGATAAGCTTTGGGCCAAACAAAACCCATGGGGTTGACCCTGGAGCTGTTGCCCTGCATAATGCAGGAGGTTGCAGCTCTTCATCAGCCTTTCCAGCCTTGAAAGCTCCAGGCCCATGAAGGGTGGACAGAGCATCATCTGGACTCATACTGGTGCTGTTCAGACACTGAAGCCAGCCCCCTTCCTGGACTAGGTGACTGCAGCCCAAGAACCTGTTTATTTTTGCTGAATTAGTCAGATGGGCTCCTATCAAAAGCAAAGCTATTTCTGCAGCAAATTTGATCACATCTCACAAAAATCTGCATAGCTTGGACTCAGGGATCCTGACTTCTAGTCGCAGAACCCAAGGAAAGAAAGAAGGAACGAGGCAGCAATTATTTTCTTCCCACTTTATGCCTTAAAAACCCCTTTTCCTCCTTGGCTGCCCAATTTATTTTTTATTACTGCCCTAGATGGCAGCTCCAGAAATGAAACACTTAACCTCTGCAAGTTGCTCCTCTTAATGAATACGCAGCAGTTGGCTATTCATCACATCCAAAAGGAAAAGCCAAATCTGCTTGTGCTGCAGGAGCCAGCAGGGCTGCTGAAGGCAGCACGGCCAGTAGCCATGGCGACCTCCTCGGGGAGGAAAACTGGACTTCTCCAAAGCCTATTGTCAGCACTCAAAAACCAAAATAGAACCAACTTCTCCTTTTTTTTTTTTTTTGTTATTATTTATTGCTGCTTTGGAAGGGAATTCAATGCCAGTGAAAGATGGCAGACTGGCAGTAATGAAGAAGTTTATCCACAGACACTGTAATACACGCAAGATGTTGAGAGCTTATTGTTGGGGTACCTCACCCCTGACCTGGAAATAACCTTCATAAGGACACAGCAATTCATCTCCTTGTACACCAAAAGCCCCAGCACCTCTGCTAAGTCTACTGGCTGATGTTCAACTGGCTGCTTAACTACAGCCCACAAAAAAATTTGGTCAGGTCTACCAGGACAAATCGACCTTGAATCTATGAGATGGTTTTTTTCCACCTCTAAAAAGGACAAGGAAAAATGAACATATCTTCTACAGAACGAGGGCTCCAGAGGCTGAAGTAAATATCACTCAATCACTCTAACCATTCAAAGCTACTGGAAACACCAACCAAAATGTCTAAAACCATCCTGATATCTCCTCAGCACTAGTTAATACTGACAAGTTCTACGTGAGCCAATGAAGTAGTTTCTCTTCAGTTCCTGTGCTGGGAAATCTAAGACAAATTATACAAGTTGCCCAGAGCCACAGAAAAAGATTTTGTGAAAACCTGACACTTATCTCTTCAATTTTAGTCTTGCATTTTATTCACAAAATCATTTCTTCCTCTTGAAGGGGTTATCTAAGTGCCTAGAGCCACCACCAGCCTCTCCTGGGTGGTCAAAACATCAACAAGCCAACAGACACAACCTGGCCAAGTAAAGGAAAAATATTAAGAACACTCCAAACCAATTATTACTACTGCAATTATTATTAAATAAAAACAGGATCATTTGATTGTTTTTCAAAGCTAAGAAGGATGTTCCGGGAGGGAAGAAACCAGGTGGTGAACTCTGTGATGGAGAACACCATCCAAAAACTGTTCATGCAGACTGACACACAAGCAACTGTGGCACACAACCAGGTCCTGCTCTTCGGGGTCTGTTGACAACTTTCTCTCTCAAAAAAAATGAAAGTTTCCTCAACCTGGACTAGTGGGAAGTGACCTTGCCCATGACAGGGGGGTTGGAACCAGATGATCGTTAAGGTTCCTTCCAACCTAAAGCATTCTATGACTCCATGATTCAGTGCAGTGTTCCCACGTGGCAGTTAATCACTGTCATCAGTGTCAACTCAACAGGCAGAAACATCAAAAAGTTGCCACAGCGTCCTGCTTCTACCAAGCGTGACATTTTGACTCAGCAAAAATACATGAGTGCCCGAGATCCAAAACCCTGTGCTGGCCTCTCTTTGTTAACCATCAAACAGGAGTCCAGACTTCTCTCTGCTCCCCCATCCCATCCACTGAGCAATCTCTGGCTCTCCATTGAGGTCCAGTCTTAGACAGCCAGAGCCCATGCTCCGACTCACCCCTCACACAGCAGCTTCTTGGGACAGAAGTGACACTGCCCACCCCATCCTGGTCATCAATAAGTGGATTTGCTCTTCAGGCAACTGGAGGTATCCTCAATTCCTGCCCAGCCAGGACAACACACATGGCTTGGCATGCAAACTGCAACGAGTTCTGGTCTTTAGGCTCTAATCCAGGTCCTTGCAAAGCCAACGGCATAGCTGTCTCCCTCAGCAACCTCTAGGAAAAGCTAAAATCTGGGCACAAAGCATAAACCCCAACCCCCCCTGTGTTTGGTGGATACAGGATTTACCTTTCTCTGACTGCCTTCCACGGCTTTGAGCTAACTGGCAAACACTGTTGATCATAAAGGGTTCCCACAACTTTGAGGGCTTCCATCTCTGAGAGTCACTTGTTGATGTCAGTCTGAATGACCACTAACTCATTTCTTAATGAACTGTAATGAACAAATCAACCAAAACAAGCTGATGGCAAGGGCAACTACACCTGCCAATGGTGGTCCATCATCTCCTATCAGTAGACCATGCAGGGGCACACAGATGAGCTGCAGAGCCAATGGAAAGAGCTCTCACCCAGTCAAAATTCTTTGTCTTCTCAAAAACGGGAGGTTATGTTAGAGCAGTTGTGCACAAGTGCTGGCCAGTAAAAGCTTTTTATCATATGAGGAGATATATTTGACAGCACTAAATAATGGCATTTTCCCCTTTTTTCTTTCATTTATGGAACAGACAATGCAAGTGTGATGTGGGAGCACCTTCACTTCTCACCGTGCTGAGAGGAGAAGCCTCCTCTCAAACAGACACCTGCCTTCCAGGACACACTCTCTCTTCCCAGAGAAGGAAGCCTCTGAGCAAAGCTCAGCACCATCCGAAGGAGGCACCAGCATGTTTGCAGAGCCCCAGCCTGCTCTGCCAAGGGCTCTCATGACAGGCCCCGAGGGATCCCATGGCAAGGTGTTGAGGGCCAGGTCTCTGGGTGCCCTGGAAGGTTCTCCTCATCACTCCCAGGCACACCTGAGAAGTTCAAGACATTCACTCAAATTAACTGTTAAGGTAACAGAAAGGCAGGATGGCAGCTTTTACACCACAGCATCACAGAATCACTCTGGTTGGAAAGGGCCTGTAGGATCATCAAGTCCAACCACCATCCCAACATCTCCCTAACCACTAGACCACAGCCTCAAGTGCTGCATCTCCTCTTTTTCTGAACACCTCCAGGAATGATGACTCCAGCACCTCCCTGAGCAGCCCGTTCCAGTGCCCGACCACTTTCCAGCAACTCAATTTCTGCAGAAACAGAGGCTGTAATAGAACAAGGGGGTTCACCTGCACCTGAGAGCTTTGGCTGCACAGAACACAACTACACCAACTGAAGTGCTAAAAGAGCAGGCCCAGAAAGCTGATGAACCGATTCTGCTCCTTCCCAAAGAGCTCCCCCAGTCCCACCACGGGCTGCTCTCAGTGCACAAAGCTTTGCTCCAGCTTCAGTTCAGTCTTCGGGTTTTTTTTTGGTCTCCTCAAACATGCTGGTGGTGTTTTAGTGTTCTCAAACATTCTGGAAAGTGTCACACTCCTACAGTTTCCCAGTAACCTTCTGGCAGCCACATACAGCCCGCAGGGGTGCCTACACCCACCCCAGTGACAACCAGTGCTCCCTACATCCCCTCCCCACCAGGCACGGGGGGACTCGGCACAAACATCACTGTTTACAGCAGGGATGATCCGGGCTGCTGGGCCACAAACTGAGAAACAGCCAAAGGTCCACCCACACCACTGCTGGCTCACAGGGACCAGTTACCCATTAAGACCAGTAACTCTGTTAGGACTTTTCTCCCTTTAGGCACCGCTGGAGGATGGGCAGCAGAGCCCTGAGCTCAGCTGGCATTTACACACTCTCTGCCATGGGCTCAGATGCTTTTGGAGCCTGGTGAAACCTCAGAACATCTCAGTGTGGGTTGTGGCTCGGAGTAACATTTCCATGCAAACCCATGCCCACGTTTTGGGAAGCAGGGGTGGCAAAGGGACATTTCCCTTTGCACAGTTGTGCCATCGGTCTGGAAGCCGCCCGCAACCCCAGCTTCCTGACACGTGCTGCCCAGGGCCTGGCCAGGCACAGGAAAAAGGAAACACAGATTTTGAATCTATGAATAAACGTGACGTCCAACACCAAAATGAAAGATAGAAGCAACTTAAGACCGTTTTCAAAACTCCAACTCCTGCAGCAAGCAGGATCTCAGGGGAGGGGAGAGGACGGGTGCGATGCTGCATCCCAAATGTGCACGAAGACCACCAGCCCTGCTCAGAGTTCCATCCACCTCCACATCACACAACTCCTGAGCTCTTTGAGCACAACCCACCCCATACACCACATCTACACTTCCAAGAAGCTACAGTCTTCCAGCTAGCCAACACCAAAGAGTTTTGTGTATGGATGAAATCCATAACCAACCTCACTCTCGTGGCTGCGATGAATGGAGACATCCTGTACCAGAAGGAGAGCTGCTGGGCCCAGCTGAGGTTGTGGACACAAAATCAGCCCCATCTACATCACAGATGAAGGCTCAGGCTCATCACCTTATTCCAGCAACACTCTCCAAGTGCTGCGAGCAGAGCAAGTGAAAGCAACAGGAGCTGCACATCCCAGCACACTTGAATGACAAACGCCTCTCTGGCTGTTTGCAGAAGAAAAAAGCCCTGTCCAAAAGGACAGCATCACTGCCATGCTTGCAGTGTGCAGGTAGACATCCTGGCTCAGGGTGTGACCCTGCAAGACACACCAGTCCTGGCCTTGCTCCAGACCTGTCAGTCTTCACACACCAAACACAAAACTCACTCTGGCTCCTGTATCCCAATTCTCTCTCTGCTCCGTGCGGGACCACGCCCTTGAAAAACTGTCTGAAAAGTAGCTGGGCCACTCTTGTGTATGAGTGAGGAAGCGTGTACACGTGTGAGGAAGACAGAGCAGGCTCAGATCATGGGTCCATACAAGCCACTATTCTGTCCCCAGCAGTGCCTGGGTCAGGACATTGTACAAAACCCAGCAAAGCCCAAGTGGGATGTCTCCAGAATCATCTTCCATCCTCCAGCGAGCTGCAGCTCAGAGGCTTGATGGGCAAGAGGTGCTGCCTTTGTGCTTGGCCATTGGCAGAAATTTCCTTCATGAATTTACTCAGTGGCTGCTTTTTTACTATCTATAAATACAAACCCTCTCAAAGCCAGGCAGGAAGGCAGAGGCTTGAAGCACTCCCACAAAGCCCACTGAAAACGCCTGGCTCGCTCAAGTGTCAGCACACGCGCACAAGAGACAGGGAAGGAGCTGCTGAGAGGGGACCTGGAGAGAGCAGAGCCATCAAACCCACTTCTTGGGGCACCTCGGCAAACCCCCCTTGAGACAGGAGCCCCTCAGCCCTGATGGGAGTGTAATTAGAGGCGCTGGCTCGTTTGTAAGTGGTGGCAGAGCGAGGAGCCCTGTCTGCAGGCACGGGGTGAGGAGCTGTGCCAGGAACGTGCCCGGGGTGATGATCCACAGCCCACCCCCCTCCAACTCACATAGCACCTGGAACAAGCTGCAGCCACATCTCCCTGGGCTTTCCTTCTCCTCCCAAGCCACCCGCTGCTCTGCCAGATCACCACACAGGGCAGGGCAGGGAGGCATTTGTCAGTTTTGGGGGTTTTTGCTGCATAAAAGCAACACATATTTTGAAAAACAAAAATGTCACAGCACGTGGCTGTTACTGAACACTTCTGAGGTGTGAGCGGGTGGGCTGGGCAACGTTTCTGAGCCAGATCCCAGATCTGAGGGACTATTACAAGCTGGCTGGCAGCTCTCAGTGCAAGCCAAGGTGCTGAGCAGTCCCAGCCCCAGACACACACTACTCATACCTGCAACTTAGTGTAGACTCAAAAAAAGAAAAGAGGATTCCTTCATTTTACAAAGATTTTTAAATGAACTACACAAACTTAATGACATTAAACCTTCTGCTCTTTTTTCTTTTTAACTATTATAACCATTTTAGCCATAAGGCCCAATGTGATAGCACCAAACAAAATATTTTCCTACGTGGTTCATGGTCTCGAGTATCTGGGAGAAAAGCTGAAGAAGCCAACAGGAAACCAGGTTTTAAACTGTTATCCAGTGTTTGGACACTTCAGAAACAGTGCCAAATAATTTAACATTTGACATTTATTATTTTAAAGCTGCTGGCGGCACAATTTGCAAAATCTATTTCCAAGTCTATTTCTACTAGAAATATTTTCACAATTTAATACAATTGAAATGAAAACTGGGCATAAGTTTAAATATTGCTTTCACGTCACCACCTCCAAAATTTGAATGTGCTGTAGTTGTGGAGAACCAGGATATGAAAAGCAAAAGTGATCTCAGCCTGCTTTCATCTCCAAAAGAGATGCACAAGAGAGTTTTATAGAATGGATGCATTGCTACATTTGGTTTAGGAACCTTTGTGTCTGTCAGCCACGTAAGGAAGGAGTTATCCAGTCCACTTCAGTGTTGACTTTTTCCCAAATAAACTTGGATATCTGTTTTCAAAGGCTGAGTGATCCCCACAGTGCCAACTCCAGCCCAGCCCACCAGCTCCTCCAGCCCCGTGGGGTTGAGCTTCTCACAGCACGGGCAAGTTTTACAGAACTTCCCTCCATGAATGAAACTCCCTTGGATGTGTCTGTACCTAAAGGGACACCCGTGCTACACAGACAGTGGAAAAAGCTAGGAAGATGAAGCACATGTGATTCCCCATCTGTCCATCACCCACAAACCCAGGAAAGCCCAACACCAAGGGGCCAGGTGACTGCCACAGCCGGGAGCACACCCGGGGACATCTGGAGGATGCAGAGACACACAATCTATCACCAGCCCCACGGGCGTTTCCCAACGAGGGCCCAGAAGAAAGATCCCACTGGTGAGAAGCATCCAAACACAGGGTGCTGCCAGGACACAACGCTTCCATCAGAGAAATGGGTCTTCCAAAGCCAGGACTCTCTGCAGCAGTTTCCAAACGAAAACAGATCTCTGGTCACTGATAACGTCTTGTGGTGATCAGAGATTTATTGCTCCTGGTAGACCTCAGAGTCCTCTCGTCTCAAGCAAGAGAGAGCTGCAGGACCCTCCTGCACACAGCCAGCACCACCAACCCTGCAGGAGCTCCTCGGGGCAGGCAGGGAAAACGCAGCCCTCGCGTTGGACACAGGGCATGACAACAACCAGTTCTTCATGGAGTGGGAGGGGAATCATTTCTTTCACAGTTGCTCTGTACCTAAAGAGAAGCCTTGGCACTGAATCTTAACCATGCCTGGAATGCTCCTGCGAGGCTGTGAAGGCGTTTGGGGGATCATCTAGTGTTACTATAAATACATGAAGACACAAAATGGGGAGCTGCTCCCACTGAGCCACAGCAGCATCTCCTGCAGTCCATTACAGGCTCCTAAGTTCAGGGAAAATCTTGAATTTTCATCAGAGACAACCAAAAGGTCAGCCTTTCTTAGGGGATTTCAGCCATTTGAGTGCCCTTTTGAGCTACAATCTTGAAATTAGGAATAATTCATTCATTACAGACTGCTGATTACAGGGGGGAAAAAAAACAGAAATTTGACATTTCTTTCCAGTTCACCAAAAGGTCAGTCTACTGATTTACAAAATTTATATTAATTTTAACTCTGAGGCTGTCACATTGGGCGTGAGGCATCTACTTTGGAGAAATTAAGGTCACTTAAGGTCTCTAGTTGCATTTATCATTTTGAATGCAAAAAGTTCTCAAAGGCAAAGGCAACGCTGAGGTAGCCAACAACCAGAATCACCCAAACTGGGGACAGCTGCCAATTTTAATATACTAAAATGCATTTCTGTTTAAGAGAATCCAGTCTTCTAGTCTCTTCTTGCTACACACCAACTGCCACTGCACCAGGAAACAGAGACAAACTAACATTTGGGGATGAACCATCTCCCATGGCAGAACCAAGAGTCCTCAGTCCATACTGCTGCTAGTCTGAGCTCATCCTGGCCCCAGGCACTAATGCCACCAGCTCCACTTGCCACCACCAGCCAGCTCAAGTCCTGGAGATCCACTGCTGACAGCTTAAAAACACTGAGAGATGATAACGACAAGGAGGAGGTGGAGGAAGCATGGAAGTCATCTCTTTGAGCAGCCAGAGCAGAAGAAGGCATGTTCCAAAACTGACCCAAAAGCCACCGGGAGGAGGGTGGGAGGTGTCTCCTACAAACACAGAAAATACTGCAAAGCCACAAAGCACGAGGCAGCCCTCAGAGGCACTGCTGCTGCTCACACAGCCACCGTGGTGGCCCAAACTCACAGCTTGGCCACCTCTCACTGCCGTACAGGAGTGAGGAGATAAGCAAAGCTCAAGTGATCCCTCAGAAAAAATACCAAACCCAGTGAGCGACCTGCTGGGATTTATGAATCCTGTTATTTGTAAATAAGTCATTTGTGGAGATTTACAGCATTATAAGCCCTGCTTCATGTAACTGTGGGACCCCTATGAAAAGCTTGAAGCTCCTCCTGCCCCTCCCAAGGAAGCAGCTTGGGACTGGGAAGCTCTTCATCAAAAAAGCATCCTCACATTTAAGAAGAGCAGCAATGAAGTTGGGGCAGTCCTGAGACTCGTCCTCCTGCTGTAGTCACCAGCTCAGACCATCTCCCACATCAGGGATCTCCCAGTTTAGGAATAAAGCTACAGCCAAGGCCAAACCTGCAGCTGCTCTAAACCAGACCCACTCACACAAACCAGTGCTGCTGCCTTTCATTCTTTTTTTAATGGAAACATAACTATTTTTTTTAATTTTTTATTTTTTTTATAAAGACACAGTCATAAAACATTGACTGGAGATCTGTTCAGGCTCCCCAGGGCTGCCCTGGGTGTCACAGCCCAGCCTGGCAAACAGGACCTGTGTGCACATGATGCTCTGCTGCCTTACCCCAGCATTTTATACAGCAATCCTGACTTTCTTTTCTTCTTCAAGCTGGAAAAATTAAGGAAATCAACTTGACACCCCCGTAGTTTTATACTCCAGCTACAACCTCTGCCCCTCAAACCTTTGTCCAGCCTACCCATGATTATGCTGTAAGCAGAGTTACATTCTCTAACTTCTTAAACACAGAAAAGTTGGATTTTACTACTTTGCCTTTAGAAAAAGAGTTCAACGTTTGGTTCTGTATGAGAAATTTGCCTTGGTGCAACCAGGTTTTAAAATAAATTGCTACTTTTTAAATTATTTGAAAATAGCTTTTCCTCTTTGCATTTCATTTCTTTGGGGGAAAAAAATACAAATCCAATCTACAATCAGACATTTGCCTTTTTTTCTCCTTTTTAATTTAGTAACTTGTGAATTCATGCATTGACCCAGTCGAACAAAGGGCAAAGCCTGTTAAATTCCAGAGCCCAGGAGATATTCAGTTACTCATTCAAGGCCTTCTGCAGAGTTTAAAAAAAAAAATATATAAATGAGACTTAGGAAGAAGAGCAGATTTGGAAACTATACTTTTAAATTAATAACCAGAAAGGGGAAAAAGCTAAACTGGGAAGAGATTAGCTGATTGCTAAGCTGTGATGGGAAGATGGAGAGTGGGTTGGAACTCATTAGCTCAATTACATAATAGATTTGTTTTGGCCAAATTTGAAGGCAATAAAAGCAGCGAGAAAATCGGACATCAGGCCACAGCAAAGATGGAAGAGGTGGAGGCCAGAAGAAAAAGAAAAGGCTTTTTATTGTTATATTGATGAAGCTCCTTTAGGAGGTTCCCCTGCAGCAGGGAGGCACTGAGCAGAGGCAGGAATTTGGGAAACAACCACGGTATGGCTGGAGGTGCCCAGCGCCATGGGGGCTGTGACACACCTACCACGGGACAAAGACCAGCACTTGAAATTTCCCTGCTTTCCCTTTCTCCACTCCCTGAAACTCTTATTTGGTTGAACTCAAAAGCATTCTGAAATTCTACTAGTTTAGGAAAGATTGAATAAGCATGTAATTAAATTAATTACTGAATCACTGCTCTGCATCCTACTGCAGGAATAGCAGTGATCAACCAAATGGATTCAAAATCACTTCCTAAATGCTTTCCAGTCAAATACAACTTCAAGAACAGTTTCAAACCACTTACAGTGCAGTCCAGAAAAATTCAACCTTTCAACCCATTTCCTTCAGCCTCATGGGGACAGACTCCCCAGGGGCACAACCCCATGGGGAGCATTTCCCTATTTCCCTTCCCAAATAAACAGCAGCTGCCCGGAGCCAGACCCCTCCTCTCCTTGCCTGCCCCTCCTGTCTGCCCCCCGGGCCACCACTCAGCCTCCACCCGAGCTATGGGGAGCCACCACACAGCTCTAACCCATCTCTGGGCAAGGAGAAAGGAAGAATGCTCCCGCGAGCTCATGGCTAAAGGATGAGCTGCAAAGCAGATGTGCAAATTGAAGATGGGAAGGTGATTCCCATAGGGAAAGGTGCCACCAGCCCCATGGCCACTCCCTGAGTGCCCCAGGACCAGCAGGACCAGAGCTGAGACTCAGATATGGGGCTGTGGGTTGTGTGTGGTTCCACAGGGCGAGCTGTGCCAGCAAAGCTGGAGCGAGGTGTCTGGTGTGGGTAACAGGACAGAGCATCCTTCCTCGTAGCTGAGGGATGGCCAAGACAGAGGAGCCTCCTTCTCCACTGCAAGAGAGCAGAAGAGTGCAACCAGAGGTGGAGCAGCTACCCACAGCACAAGCTGCATCCCAGCCCTGGCAAACACAAGAGCACAGCAGCACACGGGCAGCAGGCACAGGGATCTGCTCCTCCAGGAGAGCAGGAACAGCCTCTGCCCCCTCACCTGCACAGCCAGGGGCAGGGCTGATCCAGTAATGCTTCATGTGAAGGCAGCTTCAGGTACCACCATGCCTGCTAAGCACCTCTGGACAGCTGCTGGCAGCTCTGGATGCAGTGGAGCCATCACAGTGCACACAAGCCCCTTCCACAGAGGGGATGCAGCAGGATTCACTGGCTGCTCCTCCCGCAGCTCTGTCCCAGCAGAAGGGCCCAGGGAGGAAGACCATGGGGGGTTCCTGGTGGAAGCAGCTTGATGGCCTGGTGTGAGCTCTCTCCTTTGGACACTCCCCCCCATTTCAGGCAGGAGAAGCCAGCAGCTCCTGCTGTGCTAACACCAGTCCTGCCAGCTCAGACCTACCAGGCTGCAACACAACACGTGCAACGTGTCCCCTGTGCAGGGACCAGCAGAAACCAGGACATCAATAAGGGGTTTCTCTAGTCTCCTGGGGCTGCAGGAAAGGCCTGTCTTGTCTCCCTAAAAAAACTTACTAGCTGGTGAAGTAGCTGCCAGCATGCACAGCCACGTGTGCTGCCTCATCAGCGAGATCTGGTTGTGACCAGCCCAGAAGCCACCAAGAACTGAATGATGGGACAGGCTCCAACACCCCACACAGATCCTCCCTTTGCCCAAAAACAACTGTCGTGGGCAGCAGGACCCCCAGCAGCACCCAGGACACAGCTGCAGTGACATGGGACATTCAGTTGGTACCCAGCATCTCCCATGCCATTGTGATGGAAACCTCTCATGACACAGACCCTAACCCCCTAAGGCATTTCTAATTACCGCAGTAAAAGCTTTTCTAATTACCACATTAAAAGGTGTGAAATGCTTCCTTCCACAGAGGCAGGGACCTCCTCAGGGTCTGAAAGCCAAACCCCTCCTTGGCACAACTAAACCAGCTTCCCAACCACCCCATGAACTGATGGTCTGGGTTGCTTTGGGGCTCATGCTCCCCTCGCTTGCTCCTCATTTGACCCCAGACACCATCAACCACATCTGCCCGTGAAAATACTTCACGACAAGGCCGAGAAGGTTTCAGAGTGATTTGGACAAGCTGAGCAGTAAAAAATTGCCAACACCAGACAGAACTGAACAAAACCTCCCAGGGAAAGCAAAACCCACACTCTGATGGGGGTACAGGAGGTACAAACCCCACCCTGAGACCTTCTCCCAGCTCTGCAGGTAGAGATGGGGGGGACTGAAGATCACCAGTGGGAGAATGTGCAGAAACCACTAAAATCAGGCAAACTACTCAAATCAGAGTAGAATTACCAAAAAAAAAAGCCATAGATCTGTGCTTTACCTTAGGAAAGGGTTGAACCTGATCTCAGCTGGTCTTTTTATGTTAGATGTGCAGAGAAAACACCAGTTCAATGCTTGTTGGCAGTGAAAGAGGAAAAGAGAAGGTAAGGAATTGTCAAAAAAGGCAAAATAAAGAGAAAACAAAGCTTGTGCCATGTACACATCCCTACCACACCTGCATTCCCAACACAGCCTGCAGGTTTTGCCATGCTGCCCCAAAACCCCACCACCTCTGGGGAGACAGGGAGCAAGATGTTCAGTGGCAGAACTAAAATGAACCAAAACCTTTCAGCTCAGAGGCAGCAAAGGGAGAAAGGAGATGGGACCTCTCAAAGGAGTGAAAGACAGAATCAGAGAATTGTTTTGGTTCTAAGAGACCTTTAAGATCATCAAGTCCAACTGTTAGCCCAATGCTGCCAGGTCACCACTAACCCATGTCCCTCAGCACTACATCTACATGGCTCTGAAACCCCTCCAGGGATGGGAACTCCACCACTGCCCTGCAAAGTCTCCTCCAGGCCTTGCCAACCCTTTTGGGGAAGGAATTCCTCCTTATGTTCAACCTAAACCTCCCCTGTGCAACTTGAGGCTGTTTCCTCTTGTCCTGATGCTTCTTCCTTGGGAGCAGAGCCCGACCCTCACCTGGCTCCAGCCTCCTCTCAGGGAGCTGTGGAGAGCCAGAAGGTCTCTCCTGAGCCTCCTCTGCTCCAGGCTCAGCACCCCCAGGCCCCTCAGCCTCTCCTCACAAGACTGCTGCTCTAGACCCTTCCCCCGTTTCATTGCCTTTCTCTGGACATGCTCAGTTTGGAGTATTCTTGGAGTGAGCAGCCCAAAACTGAACCCACTACTCGAGCTGCAGCCTCCCCAGTGCCCAGTCCAGGGGGATGATCCCTGCCCCAGTCCTGCTGGCCATACTAGTGCTGATACAAGTCAGGAGCCTGGCAGCCTTCTTGGACACCTAAGCAAATGCTAACTCATCTTCAGCCAGTGCTGATCAACAGCCCAGGTCCTCTTCCATCATGCAATTCCCAGCTACTCTTCTCCAAGCCTGGAGCACTGCAGGGGGTTGTTGTGACCCAGGTGCAAGACCCAGCACTTGGATTTGTTGAACCTCATATAATTGACCTTGGCCCATCAATCCAACCTGTCCAAATCCCTCTGCAGAGCCTCCCAGCCCTTCAGCAGATCAACACACTCGCTCAATTTGGTGTCATCCACAAAGTTCCTGAGGGTGCACTCCATCCCCTCCTCCAGGTCACTGCAGCACTCCAAACCAGTAACACCTAGTTTGACATTTCTCTGTTTAGCTCACAAGAATTCTGACACCGACACCCCAAGCCAGCAAAACTCCCTCACAATCTCCCACTGTAACAGGTTTTGCCTCAAGAACAACAGTGTCTCAGGAAAACGGCCAGATTTCCCCAGTTCTGGGCTTTCACCCTTTTTCCTGAGCTGTGGTGCTGACCAAAAGCATGCCCAGGGCACCAGCCCCCTCTCAAGTTGGGAACAGAAGGTTGTTTCCATCTCGTCTGGTGTTACCAACCCTAGCAAGCTACAGCTTGGGAAATCATTGTGAATTTTGGAAGAAATAGAGAGAAATACTCTACCATCCGCCTCAGAGCAGGAGCTGCCCAGAGCAAACCCCAGTCCCCAGTCCCTTGGAGAGGCCAGGTCAGACCAGACCACACGAAGGTCCCCTCATCCCCGGGCTCTGAATTAGGGGATGACAGCCCAGGAGCGGGTGCCCTGCGGGTGGAGGATGGGCTGCCTGGCACAAGCTCTTACCCCACACCCAACAGCTCTGCTCTGTGTCAACCCAACTGCCTGCTGCACCTGAAGGAACCTGCTGAAGAACCACTTCTGCGAGCGTAATGCCTCAAAGCCAAGACCAGAAAGCTGCAGCAGGACTGAAAGATTTCTGGAGAAGGCAAAGGGCTGGAAAGAGAGACAAGAATGAGTCTGAGGATTTCCGTGTATCTTCTGAGTCTTCTAGGACTGACCTGGGGCTGCAAAGGAGCTCAGGGCAAGACCTGGCACATCAATGACTGCAGGGAGCAGGAAGATACTGAGACACAAATATTTTTATGTATCACATGCTAAACCAAAATGCTCCACTGGACTTCATATTAAGAGCACAATCCATCAGCTTCTTGGGAAACAAGGAATGGTCACAGCTGGCTGGCTGCAAGGTGGCAGCTCACCAAACTCTGCGGTGAAGCCTGCAGGCATGGAACCCAGTTAATGTGGGGAAGAGCCAGGGGAGGCCTCGCAGCAGCTGCAAGGGTGCCTGTGTTGCTTGGAGGTGTTTTTGTGCCAGGACTCCGCGGCATGACGGGAATTTGCACGGGGTCTGTTCCCAGGTGGGGTACAGCAGGGTGACACCACAGCCCAGGGGACATGGCACTGCTCCAGAGCTCAGCAACCCAGGTCCTGCTCCTGTCCGTGGCTCTGGCAACCTTGGGAATGGTTTATTCTTCAACCACTAGACTGGAAACGGCGTGTGACTCTACGGTGCTCAGCTCCATGAGACCTGTTCTCAGTCAGCAATGCTAATGTAACACAAGCCAAAGAGCCACCACCATCAAGATGGTCCAGAAAACAGTGTCAGACCCCTGATGTTGTGATCACAGAGGGATGATGACCCCAGATTTGGTGGCAAGCCTAAACCATGCCATGCCTTAAAGCATGTGGTGGGAATGGCGATGGTCCCTCTGCTCTGCACCATGGCCATGGCAGCTGGGATGGGCTGCAGGCCATGCAGATGTCCCAAAACAGTGGCAAGCACTGGCACCAGCACAACCAAAGAGACAGTGAGTCCAAGGAGAGCAGAGCCTGCCTGAGAAGCAGTTAAGACACAAGACACTGCCTTTTGCTGAATGACACTGCAGTGACATCCCCACCCAGGTCACAGCAACCCCACCAGCTGTGCTACAGCAGATTCAACCACGGCCACATGAGCTGCTCACCATGCTGCAGAGAAAGCTGCTGAAGGAAACTTCTCCCTTCACGTCCACATCATCACTGAACTTCAACCCTCTCTTTACTTTTAATGCCACAATCCTCAGCCCCTTACTCCACAGTGGAGCTGAACCCTGGAGTGGCTGAAGTGGTCTAATGGTACAGAGCATGGTGCCTTCCTCCTCCCACCCATCCTCCCCCTCTCCCTGTGCCTGCTCCCCTCCATGAGCAGATCTGCTCACCAACCTGGCAGAAAGTCCTGCCTTTCCCTCCGCTCCATAGCTCTTTTTTTAATGTGCTTTTCCAGGGTTAGGGAGATAAATCAGCTCACAGAAGGCTCCAGCAAACACTAGCCCACGAGACAGGCAGCAGAAGAGCATGGACAGAAGGCAGAGGACCAGCATCTCCATCTTTTGGCAACAGCATGTTCTTGGCTGGGCTCCATTCCTCCTCTTGCTGGCTCTGCCTGCCACCCACTCCTCCTTTCCACAGGATGACTACCAGTGTCATTAACATCCAAGAAACAAGGGCTAAGGGAGTTCACACCTCCAGTTATTTGGTAACGCTGCCGGCAAGCTGAGGGAGACGATAACGTGCTGGTCTGCCTTCAGACTGTGCTTGGAAAATACTCCTCATCCCAAGTGCCTAGCTATTTTTAAAGGAAATCCTGGATGCCTCTGAACAGGAACGCAGCGGGCAGCCCCAACCGTGCGTCAAGCCAGCGAGTCAATGAGTTGGATCTGGTGGCCCAGCAGCACGTCGTGACACCGCCCCCGAGCAGCGGCCAGGCAGGGAACGAGGCTGGGGACCCGCC
>NW_008585107.1:19307-40274 GCF_000691845.1 Merops nubicus
CCCATGCCAAAACACACAAGAGCATAGCCAGGAGCATGGCAGGAGGATCTCCAGGGGACACGGCAGCTGCTTGCAGGAGGCCAGGGATCTCTCACGGAGCCCAGTGTGGTGCCCGCGGCCGTTCCGCCGCCCAGCACGTCGCTGGCACAAGATTGTGGGTGGTTACTCCTGGGTTTGCTTCTGTAAGAGCTGATGCCAACAGGGCAATTAGGGAGAGCTCACTGGAGTGGGGATTTTATTGAAAAATACATTATCCAGCCTTTAACGGCCCCCAACAATCCTTTCATGGAAGAATTGGTGAAGAAAGAGGATTAATCTCTAAAAATGGAAAGAACAGAATTTCTTATTTTTAGGAATAACGTTTCACTACAAATCCAGTAACTGGGATGGATCAAAACCAGCAAAACCTCAAACTAAATCTCTTTGAAGGACAGGCCTGCTGGGAAAACTCTCACAAACAAAACAGAGGGGAAGAGACAGAACAATTCAGGGAGGGCACCTTAAGGCAATGTCTCGGTCTCATCCACCATGACCACTCCCACGGGCAGAAGGCCTACACAACCACCTCTTCTCTGCCAGGACCTGAGCTCCAGGGACACGTTTCCCTAGAGCACTGTGTCCTGAGATTGATGAGTCCCAACACAGTGTCCTGCAACCCACGGTGATGTTGCTGCAGCCACTCAGCCCCGTGCCATGATCCCAAAGGCACATTAAGAGCCTCCTTTCCATCGTCTCCTTCCTTCCCCCTTCTTTTACGTTTGGGCTGATGGGAGGGACCTACTCAACTGCAGTGTCTGAGGACAGAGCAGAGGTATCAGCACTGCTGAGACATTCCATTTTGAGTTCTATCAACAAGGCTGACCCCCAAAATATTTGTTATATCACATTTTTAGCAACACTGCATACCCATCTCACCCTTAGTTTTCTCCCACCTTCTCCATGAGTGATTTCCCTTCTGTTCATGCCCACTGTGAGATCCTTCACAGAGAGTGGTGCTCCTCCTGACAGAGCCCTCGAGCACCCATGCCTGTCCTTCAGCCCTCTGGAAAACACACAGCCCGTTATCTCCTGCTTCTTCCTTTGCTTCGTATCACTGGAACAACTTGTAATGCTGCAGCTCCACAGCCAGTCTCAGCCCACCCTGTACTGCCACAGGCAGCAACTCCAGAGATTTAAACATCAACTAGATGCTGCAAGTTCATGGAAATCCACCACTGGATCTATCCACTGTTGGGATCTTGCCCCAAGGGGCTGTAGCTCTGGGGGTGATCTGGGCCTTAATGAAATGACCCCAGAGGTGACTTTTTGCATAGTTTGAGAAAGTTGCTTGGGGGAAACCTGCATCATGGAAACAATCATCCTCCACTGACCTGCAAACATGTCCTGAACCTCAAGCCCTGACACAGCACGTGGCCATGATGCCACATGGACAGGTCTGGGCTGCTCCAAGACACAGGGTTTCACATTCACTGAGCCACGCCAACTTCCCTGGACACCCCTTGTTGTCCATCCACTGCCAGACCTGGGGCACCACAGTAAGAACAGACTCAAAGTCCTCTGCTGGTCCTACACCAGGAAAGCATCTTGGTACATGGGATGAGCTCTTTCTGTGTCCAGCTGGTGGTGGACAGACGTGCCTTTTCCCGGCACACTTCTGGCTTCAGAATCCCACAGCAAATACCAAGGATGCACTTCCCAGGATGCTACAGAAACAGGGAAAGTAGCTCTCACACAACAGGTCTCTAGACAACAGGTTCAATCTCATTTTGAAGCTTTCTACCTCAATTATCTTTCACGAAAAGGAACAGAGGCAGGTCACAACATCTGAAACTTTCTCTAGGGTTTGTTCACACTTTTCCCTCTCCATGCAATGAACCAGAGGTGTCTATGTGGAGTCCAGCACTACTGCACACCCAAGCCAAACTACACAACAAGCCCTGTCACTTTTTCCCCACAGCTTAACTTCTGCACTCTGTAACCAAGTTGCCTCTTCTAGCTTACTTCTGTTCCAGCTTAAGCCCCTGTGCCAAGTGAAAATTGTCACCTCCTGGTCACCCTTTCTGCTCTTCTCAGAGGCAATCATCTGATGACTGGCACCGTCAGTTTGATAGCTGCAGGAGTCAACCTTGGGGTGGAGACAGCTGGCTAGCTAAGCCTGGGATCACTGCAGGGCAAACAAGGAATTCGAGACCTGGCCTGCCAAAATTTCAAGTTTTCCCTACTCACAGGATATATTTCTGATGTTCCTACAATGCAACCTAAGATCTAACAAGCAACCTAAGACACCAGGACCTGAGGCTGGGTACTTCCACACCCACTCACACCTGAACACTAACCACCAGGTCTTCTCTTCCTCCCCCCAAGCAGTTACCAACACTGAGCTTGCCCCACACGAACACACTCGGGGAGGCTGCAGCCAGCGCGGGTCCTGTGCTGCGGGCACACTCCCAGCCAATATGTTCACTTTCCTCTCCAAAGAGGGCTCTGATTTGAAAACAGCAGCACTGCCAGCTCCAGCACAAGCAAGGCTTGGTGCCGTATCCACATCTCATTAGCAAACCCTTCCCTCCACCAGGATCTCTTGCTTTCCTCTCTTCTTCGTCTGGGCTGATGGCTCCAGGAGTCCACAGTCCTCCTTTTCCAGTACAACACACAAGTTCCTTTGCCACCGATTACATCTGCTGATTTACACAAGCTTTTCCTCAAGATCTACATTACTTTTGCATAAATATCTCCCACATATTGGTTTTTGACTTTAATTTAACTTTTCTCCCCTTGAATCAAATTACCATTTTCCTCTGATCATAATTTGGCCGAATGAAATATGAAGTTGAAGGATATCAGATTTGAGGAAAGGAGGAAAGCAGAACACGATGACAGATGTGGTGTGCTCTTGTCTTCCTTTATTTCCCATTCAGCCCAAAAGACACTCTCATTAACACTTAATGCAGGTGAAAATAAAGGGATTTAATATTAAACCAGCGTGGGCATATGGAAAACATCCACTCTGGACCTGTTGGAACTTGCCCAGTATCAATGCTAAGCTCTTTCTCTGTAGGAGAAGCTCTTTCACTCATAAAACTGTAACTCCTCATCTGGGCTAGTAACATTCAATATGAAAGCTCCCGTTTGAAAACTTAAGTGTTCAATATTTAGGACATTTCTCCACCCCATTAAAAACATAACAGCTTCAAGAATATCATCCTGCTGCCATCACAAAACGGGCTAACTACTTACCTGCTGCACCCGAGCCCCAGGGTGTGAACCCCAGGTGCTGCTGCTGCTCTCCCACCCCACCAGCTCATTACAGCAAGGCAGGATCTTGGCATTTCCCTGCCTCTGAAGAAAGGGAGGGTTGTGCAAGGGGACAGTGACCAGGCAGCCCGAGGGCCTCTCTGGGAGGAGGCCAGGAGTGTGCTGTGCAGAGTGGCAGCAGCGCGGGCACAGCCGGACACCTCGCTGGGGCACAGGGGGCTGCCAACCCCCAGCGACACCCACGCGGGTGGCTGTGGCCTGAAATGCTCCACATCAGTGCCATCATCTTCTAAGAGACAAGCCCTAATCTACAAACAATAGATCTGGTCACACTCCCGACCGGGCCAATTCCACCCTCCAGTCCAGATGTGACACCAGGCATGCGGCTGCCACGGGCTCTCGGGCTGCTGGCCAGGCACTGCCCGTGCAACCACAGCACCCCGGGAGCACGGCTGAGGAGCTGCCTGCTGCAGCTGCTTGGCACATTGCTGATTTCCTCCCAAATTTGTTGAAATTCAGATTATGGTGGTGGCTGAGTGAAAAGTAGGAATTCAAACCCTGGACTCCAGAAACGTCTTTGCCCGGGCAGGAATAGGGCACGTTGGTGCACCCAAGAGGAGGTGACCAGCCCTGGGAGAGCCTCCCTGCCTCAGGCTGTGACAACGTATCTAGCACAGTAACACACACAATCCATCCTCGTAAACAGAAAAGCCCAAAACAAAATAACATCTGGAGATTGGCACTGCTAATCCCACTCTACAGATCAGGGTGAGCCCACAGACCCATCCTCCCCTGCACCAGCCCCCAGAAGCATCACCAACTTTCCCAGCCTGTTAAAGTCGACACGTTTCACTAAATGAAACATTCACCCCAGTGTGATATCAGGACAGAAGATGGCTTTTAATTACACATACAAAGGAGTTCCTAACACTCCAGCTCTACTGCAAAGGCAGCGTGCTGAGAAAAGCAACTCTGATCAAAGCTTCCAAGCCCCTTCTGTAGACCATAAAAGAGAAAATCTACTGAGCTTACTGAGTAACCACATAAATTGTCCCCAGGTTTTTATGAACAAGACTAGTGAACTTCTAGCCAGAACACACTTCCTTTGTGGCATTACCCTTTTTTCAGATTTACGTGCCGTTGTACTTGGAGAGGGAGGATTTTGGAAGTGAGGTGTGGGTGTACAACAAACAAACTAAAATAGCCATTTTTACCACAAACGTCCAGGTGACAAGCTGTGTTCCTGTGCAAAATATTTCTACACACACCCTCACACAAGATATAGAATCTATGTATATGTATACACACGTGGATGTAGATATATGTACCTGACACTGTTGAAGGCCATAAGGAAATGCAAGTCCTCCAGGACTGCCTGTGGCATGAGGTCACCTCTACACTTAGCAGGTGAATGCAGCAACAAGGCATTTCTGTTGTGCTACAAGAAGACTTCAAGCTTCTTGGCAAGCTGCACACACCTCTTCAGTTTAGGAACAGTATCTGCACAAACTGAACATGCCCAAGTGTTTTGCAACTCCCTTCGCTGATCACAGAGCTCCCAACAAGTGACACAAAGTGGGTCCTGGACTCAGGCAAGCCCACCACCAACCAGGGCCATAAAACACCTACCAGAGACACTGAATGGCTCCTTTACAAGTGTGACTTCCCTGTACCTCCTCCCTCCAATTGCTATCGTCATCTTCAGTGGACAAGTCTCCTCTGCTAGCTTCCTCCTGCTCTGGATATAACTAAAGAACCCTTTGAAGTCAAAATATTCTTAGCAATTAGGTCTTCTCTATTTCTTTTTGCCTTCCTAATTATCCTTTTAACTGCCTTCTGCTTATTTTAGTAGATCTTCCTATCCTCCTCCTTCCCAGACTGTTTATACTTTTTAAAAGCCTACTGCTTACTGCTCCTAATACTGTTTACATCTTCACTCAACCACCTCAGCTCAGTTGCTGCTTTTTCCCTGATTTCAGAGGGGGAAATTTCCTCTCTGATCACTACAGCAGTTTGTAAATATCTCCCTTTTTTTTCTACAATGCCTTTCCCCTGTATCTGCCAGAGGGAACGAAGTCTCCTCTAAACCACAAAGCACCCCCAGAAAAATCCATCTTCTGATATATTGCTTTAAGCACACTCCTCTCCACTGCTCTGCCTATCGCTCTTGCATTAGGAATATTAAGCAGAATATTAATGACCGTGCCCCATGTGCTCCCTAACTACCTTACTCATTATCACTTCCTGCCTGAAAAAGTAAACAAACAGCCTTTTGTGCTCCACGGTACAGGAGATTACCTATGAATTTCATTAGTTCTATCTCTACTAGGGGGAATAAACCAGTTGTAAGCACTTTGGTTTCATGCAAGAGCTGATGCCGGGGGTGGGGGTGCACGTGAGATGGTCCAACGCTGGCAGAGGAGGTTCTGGAGCATCCCTTAGGGTTTGAAGGAAGAGTAATTTAGGGTCCATTCAGCACGAGAGGAAGAGTGTATTAAAGGGAGGCTCGCTCAATATTTTCTCTGTTCCTTATAATCCTTCCCCTACCATCTGCTACTGGACACTGGGAAACAGGATCCCAAAAGAGAGCAACAGAAAGCGAGCTCTTTTGTTTCAACCACAGAATAGCCATTCTTCAGAACATCACAGCAATCCTCCCCTGTCGAACTGCTCAGCTCTGCCAGAAAACTCTGAAACACATATTCCATAGAAGCAGAGAATAACCAACAGCGTGGAGAAATGCAGCGTCCACAGTTTCCCTGGGCAGTTTGCTCTAACAGCTCATCTCCCCTGCTGGTCCAAATTTCCACCTCCTACTCTTAAAAATAGTTTTGCGTCTTCATTTTGTCATCTGGATGTTTGGATCCAGCTTCCAGGTATTGTTTCTTGCTACGCAGTTTGCTAAAATGAAGGGTTCTGGTACCTGCTTTTCTTTCCCCTTTTTTGTAAGCCCACGGAGAATTGGCTCCATGAAGACAAAAATCAACAACTGACATTGTTTTTTTTCCAGAGTCATATTGTCAGGAAGAGTTTCCCAAACTATGGTGCCCGTCCCCAAAAGTTTAGAAACAAACACCAACAAGTATTTCCTTTGACTTCTTCATTCCCTTCGCTCCACTCACATGGTTCTTGTCTTCTCCAATTTTTCATCACCTCTTAAGAAAATGAGAGGACTGAAAATGGGGACGTTGTGTTAAAGCAGGATGCAGAATAGCTGCTCTCACACAGCTCCTGTTCTGCACACCCGTGGTCTGCAGCCCCCTGCTCCCACAGGCTCGGTGTCACTGCTCACACTGCAGCAGCTGTCCCCTTCCCACCCCACCCCACAGCCTGGTTTGGTATCTCTGCCCCTTCCCTGGTGTCCCCATCCCAGAAGCACTCCTCTGGCTCTCACCTCCAGAGGCACAAATTCTACACTTCACCACAGCCAGTGAAGCTCATTCAGTGGGGACTAGCTGACAATCTAACTCCCTTTGAACAGCTCCACTCCCTCGTACCCCATTTTCACCAACCCTTCAGCCACCTGCAAGCACAACCCTCAGCCCCCAGCTGGTGATGCACGTGGGCATCCAAGGCCCACTCCCAACCTGCCTCACACCAGCTTGATGCTACCAGAGGGTATTTGGGTGTGTGACACCACACAGATGTTTTGCCAGGCAGGCAAACGACACATCTTCCATCCCTCTGCTGAAGGAGGCATCCAGTCTGAGACCCCCACCACCTCCCTGAAGTTTTGGGCACTCCTTTGCTGTGTCAGTCCCCCCCGGGCCGATGGCAGGCTAAGACACTACAACAGCAGTCCTGCAATATCCTCGTTGTATCCAAGTCTTATAGGAGAAAAAAAAAGACAGAAACCCAACGGGCAGACCCTGCAGGAAACGGGATGTTTCCCCAGGGAACATCCTCCACACGTGGAAAACTCCCACCTCTGAGCCTCTGCTCAACACCCCCCTGGTTAACGCTGGACCTGGAACCTCCTCTGCACATGGACTGTTAAGTGTATCATACCTTTTCCTTATACACAGGGAACAGCAATATTTATTAAACATGTCTAGTTTTTCTGCTTTATTATGCATTTTACCTCTCCTCAGTCGTGATAAGTCTACACAAACCATTATTAGAATTTCTTTTGTTCCCAGTACAAATACTTTCTTACTGTTCCTTGCACTGACAGTCACAGATTTTTTTCCCTGGTGTTTTTAACTTCCTTTATCAATTTTCTGCACTTGATAACTTCTAACTCAAGGATAACTGTCATCTCTTCCTTTTATTATTCCATTTTTTTTCTTTTCCTTTCTTTTTGAATCCTCACCAGCGCAGCGCTGCCCGGCTCACCCGTGAGCTCATCCTGCTGGTGCAGGGGGGAGCTCAGCATCCTACACAACACCAGCTGCAGCTTCCTTTTTACAACAATTTTAAACCCAGACTACAGTCCTCCTTTCATGGCAGTGACCATCCTTTGCTAAAGAGGACCCGTGAGTGGCACAGAGGACAACAGATCCTGGAAAAGTCAAGCTCAGAACCCACACGGTGCCTTTTTTGGGACAGCCCAGGAGGACCCACCTGTATGGCCAGGCAGAGTGTTGCAAGGTGTGTTTTGAAGGAGAGCTTACACCAAAGGGGACAGAGCCCATACAAGAAAGCCAGCTGCCATCAAAGCCAAAATGCAAACAGATGCCAGCATATAACAGCCTATTTAAACTAAGGCCTGAGAAAATCAAACAAGGGTAGGAGAACACCCAGTTTACATGAAGCATTTTCTGTTGCTGAGGTCATAAAGGTACCCGATCCCTGAACAACCTGATGAAAGTTCAGGTAGGAAACAAAGGACTCCAGGCATTACCCTGCACACCCAAACCTGGGCAGGAATGCTGGAGCTGTGCTGACAAAGAAGCAAAGTGCTGCCCAACAAATTAAACATGATCACCCTGTCAGCAGGCAGCAGAGAACTTTATGGACTGGAAGCCCACCCAAGAAAGGCAGACTACAGCCACAGCACTGCTGAGCAGAGGAGGATGGTGACAGTGTCTACAAAATGTCAAGGAACACTAGAGAGGCTGCAGGTCTCTGCCAAAGCAGAAAACACCATCACAATAATGGGAGAATTCAGTTAATCAAAGAATCACTCTGGTTGCAAAGGGCCTCTAGGACCATCAAGTCCAACTTTCATCCCAGCATCTCCCTAACCACTAGACCACAGCCTCAAGTGCTGCATCTCCTCATTTTCTGAACCCCTCCAGGGATGGTGACTCCACCACCTCCCTGTGCAGCCCAGTCCAGTGTCTAACCACTCTCTCAGTGAACCCCACAAACACTCACAGATGTGAAACCAGGCCTGATGTAGAAACAATGCTCTAGGTCCCAGCCAGGACTTCTCCCCACATTGTGTCCCCAGTCAAGGCACCCTGGGAAACACCACTGTCCATGAGTCCTGCTCCTCTGCTCATGGACAGCCAGGCTTGGCACAAGCAGGAGGCCACTGGGCACTGCCTGGGATGGAGGTATGGGCTCTGTGGAGCCCCTCAACCCACCCTGAGCCTTGCTGCTCCTGTACCTTCTAGGGCTGGTCACACAGATGTGACTCAGGAGCTAACTGCCAAAACCTGGCCCTGTTATAGAGCCCACCATGCAGCCAAGAGTAGAAGTCTTCAGAACACAAAAGCCACACAAAAAAAAAGTCCATCATGCTAAGACTTAAGGCTGCTTAAATGGGAAAATGTGTCCAAAGATTGTTAATGCAGCAGCTCAAAGGGCTTGCAGGTGAGGTAGAGAACTTGGAGAAGACAGTTACCACCAGCCAAAGTGAGCCTGATAAACAAATAAGCACAGCTTAACAGCAGAGAGTGAAAAAGGCCATTAAAAACAAAGACATCCTCAGAGAGAAATCAAAATTACCAGCATGTAAACTCAAGGAAGCTACACTTAAAGCCACAAAAAGCCAATCCAGAAAAAGATTTTGAGAAACAGGTCGCTGAAGGAACAAAATCTAATTCTAAAAAAAAAAAAATAAATCAGACACACAAGCACCAGAGATGTGCCAGATTCTTGTATAAATCAAGCACTGAAGAAAGATAAAACCACCAGATGAAAATTCAACTTCTTTGCACCAGTGCTCACTCGTGACAGGGCTCAGCAGTTCTCCTGGACTATTCCTTCATCAGGAATGAGCCAAGTATCTGCCTCAAACTGCAAGGTCACCAGAAAGAGATGTAAACCTACCTAGCAAAACTATCAGAAAAAGAAAAAAATCTACAGGGCCAGACAGTATCCACCTGAGAATGTGAAAGGCATTAAGCTATTGAAATCACCAAGCTACCACAAAGTCACTGCTATCAAGCTCAATACCTAGGAATCAGAAAGGAACCACTGTCATCCCAGAGTTTTAAAAGAGCTACAGAAGAGATTCAAGGAACTAAGAACCACAGAACTTCATTTTTGTAGCTAAAAAATTGGTATAAACGATACTTTAAAAAATAAAACTAAGACTCAGTGCTCACACAGATAAAAAACAGACACCAGGAATCTACATGGCTTCTGTAGATGGTCCTAAGAGCCTAAGCTATGAGGTTTGCTGGCAAGAGTCAACATGCAAGTAGAAAAGCATGAGTAAGAGGTGCAGCCTGTCTGGGCTTCCAAAGAGCCCGAGGCAGGTTCCCTCTAGGAAGGCTCTTGGGCCAAGGACACCCACAATACCTTCATTTGGATAAAGTAAGAAGACATCTCATTGATTAACAACTGATTAAAAGATGGAAAATAAAGGACAGAAATAGTTTGTTATCACAGTGGGGTGCTGCAGACATCTAGTCCGTGCACCAAGATCAGGAGGCAGCAACACACCAGAGGAAGAAGGACACACACAAAAGCAAGGTACCTAAGTGAGACAGGAGCCTTCCCAAAAGCCATGGAGGAGACACTGGGGCACTCCCCCAGCAGCACGAGCCCCTGTCCAGTGGTAGCCAGCAAGGCAACAACTAACTCCGAGTGAAGAAACAGAAAATGTGCTGATGCCTAAAACTGGGCAGAGTTCTGGTGATCCCACCTGGAAAGCAGTCACAGAAACACAACTGAAGAAAGAAGGAGGGCACCCAGGGTGATCCAGGGAGCAAAGCTCCCATGGCCTGTGCAGGGTGTCCTCCAACAGCCCCGAGGAGCAGCACCCCTGAGGACAGGCAGGGAGAAGGGGCACACAGGATGCCTGGTCACTGCTTCCCAACACACGAAGCTGAACCCAAAAATAAACCCCACAAGCAAGGCAAAGCAAATATTTTTCACGCTTCTATTTGCCTAAATAAATTGCAGATGCTGCAATTATCCAAATCATTGCCTCGGCGGCCACTAACTCCAAGCTACTGGAAATCCACAGAGCAAAGGACTGCAGCATGTTCTGGGGACAAGATCTGAGGAGCCTCCAAAGGGTGGGCACAGCACTGTGAAGCAGAGGTGAGAAAGAAACAGCTGGATGCTATACCCACCAGAGAGGAAAATAAAGCTGTTATTAGAAAATTACCTGTCTTGTACCTGGAGTTACACAAGACACAGGTATAAGACAGCTCCTGCCCCTGCAGAGCTTGCTGGCAAGGCTGCAGGCTCACAAGGAAACCCAAAAAAAGAGTTTGCAATATTGTGTTCCTCTTCTCCTTCAGGCAGTCGGTCACCACGCCACATCTGGTGATGGAGGGATGGGAACCAAAGCTGCTGATGGCTTCAGCACCTCACATAAAGAGGCATTCCCTGGAAGGGAGAGTGCACAAGAACATCTAGGGAGGGCAGGAGAAACCAAAGACCTCAACCTGAGACAGCACAGGAGCAGAGCTTGTGCAAAGGGGCAGATCTGGAACCATGGCTTTGAGCAAAATTTCCTCTACCTTGAAATAAGAGAGAGAGGGAAACACAGCAATGCAGAAAGACAATGGAAAATACTGGAGGATGGATTTGTAGAGGTGTCCAAGAAAGGAAAAATAGCTATAAACTCACCTGCCCCACACAGAATTATGAATAGTTCTCACACAGAAATTAGTAACAGAGCCAGGGTGTTTGCTGGGTCCTCAGCTTCACTGGGGGATGTTCTTCAAGTCAGCTTTGGGTCCCCTCTGAAAGCCCTGAACCATCTCCAGAAAGAACAACCAGCCCCAAATCCTTTGGGTTTACAGCTCACTGCAACGCCTACTCGGAAAAATTTAACAAAAATAATTGGAGAAAAAGTTTAGAAGTTATGATGTCCCAAAAAAAGTGTTTCTGCAGTTTGCTTTTGAAAAATTTCCTACTGCTTTATTTGGGTTTGTGGGATCATTAAAATAGCTGAGCTGGGAATGTCGTTTACTTCGTTGGTTTTGCTAAGAAAGAGTACCTACTGTGATGGGACAGGGGGGTGTTTAGGGGGGGAAAAGGCTTTTTGTGAATAAAATGGATTCAACTACTGATATGCAAAATAAACCAAATGATTATTTATATAACGAGCTACTAGAACGTGATCAAACTTTAAATATCCGGAAAAAAACCCCAACATTTTGGCAGAAAAGAAACTAAAATGTGTTATTCCTGGTGCCAGGCTATTTCTAAATGAAAGCATGTATTAATGGAATATATTTTTTGTGGAAGGGTTCTCTTGCCATAGAGAGAGTTAAGGTAGAGGGACAGTGTGTTTTGGAAACAACGTAGGCTGAACACTCGAAAATTACATAAATCAAGAAGGGACAGATAATTTTTTTTTGCTATTTTTGGGTGGGAGGAAGGAAGAGGCTTGAAAAATGTAAATATTCTAATGCCATTTTTCCTCCAGAATAATATTTTTCTCATGATATTCTCTCAACAAAACAAAATCCTTCTGTCCTGCAGAGTCAAAGGGACAGGCTGAAGCACAGGAATTAGGTACCATTCTACTGGCCTCAGTTTAAGCTACTTGTGGGGAAATTTAACCACAAACTTAAATCCCTGCAGGACTGGTCCCTAGGTGAATTCCTAAGGAGAACAAAAATTAAGGCATTGAAGATTAAAAAAAAAAAATAAAAATAAACAAAACCCCAAACAAACAAACAAACAAAACATCTATGAGGAAAGGTCAAGATACAAATGGAAAATTCCTTCCTGGCTCCATGGATGCTAATTGCAAACCTTATATTAGGAGCTGAATACCATAAATTCCTACATATATATTTAATTAGGTTAATTTGTAAAACGTAGACATACGTCTGCTTAAAGTAGACACGAGCATTTAATTTTATACATTTTAAATATCACATAATGAACTACAATCACAAACACTGCTCATGCTGGAGCAGGAAGGCCGAGGAGCTCTCTGCAAGGAGAAGAGCACAAACATTTACTAGTCAGACAAACCAACAGCCACAAGGTGTGATCACTATCTTCTCCACCTTATCAGAAAACAAAAGCAAATGGAGCATTCTCAGCCAATCTGTTTTTTAGCAAATGAACCAATTAAGATTATGGAGTGAAAAGAAAAAAGACATTAAATACATGTAAGGTTTCAGAAAAAAAGGTCTCAATTTCTCAGTTTTGGGGTGTTTTCTTCTCATTTCCAAAGGGCACCACTCCTTGCACTGAGGATGCTCCAGTGGACTCATCCCTCTGGTGCCTACGAGACACTTCCAGGCATGGGAACTGCATCACTGCTCTTGGACCACGGGTGATACAACCTGGACCCTGCAAACTTGCTCTGAATCTGTTTTGCCTCCACCAAACACACCAGAGTTGGACCCATCCACGTGTTTTATTGCTCACCCAGTGTCCTCCACAGCTCGTGGCACAGCCAGTCCCCCTCCAAGGCTGTGCCCTAACAAACCTGATGAAGGAGAAACGCTAATTCTAACTGCTGTTATCACCAACCAGCCAAATTTCTGGGCCTCTAAAGACAGATAAGAAGGTAAAATTATCCCTTCCCCAGAGTTAATCCGTAGTGTGCCTCGGTGCTGTTAACCATGACCAGCTAGCCAAAGCCACATGCCCTGGAGCAACTCTAAGCATGATGGAGTCAAAACACACCCAGGGACAGTCTTCATGGTGTTCAATTATTAATTCCTTCACTGGCTAAGTTCCTCTCCAGCCTTGCACCAGTCCCACCAGCTCATGCCTACCATCAGCAACACCAGGGACATGGACATTGAGGTCCAAGCCTGTCTCCAGTGTTGTTGCCACCACTGTCATCCCAAGGATGCCCCTGAGCACCTCGAGAGCCACGGGCTCCTGCCAAGAGCATCACTTGCCTGCAAAGAGAAATCCTGCTGATTCCCAAGGGCATTTTCAGATCCCCTCTGTCACCAGCCTGACCCAAACCCAGCCGTGCCTCCCTACACAGCTTTCAAAACCGCATACAGAGATTCAAAAAGTTACTTTGTCTCCAGCAAATAATTATCTTGTGTCCTTAAAACTCTACCTTCCCACCCTCGAAATCACATTGTCAATGCCAGTAAAAGCTCAGGATTTGCAGCCCAGAGACTAAAGTGTATCAGACCTCAAGTGACAGATTTACACCCAGAAAGCAGTAGCTGTGCTTGTGTTTCAAGCTAGGGACCTGCTGGGGCCATCTGCAGACTGTTCACAGGGATGTCCTCAGCTCAGTCTCTAAACTACATCCAACAGTCTGCAGGCTTAATGTGAGAAATAGTATAAACCTGCTGAAACAGGGTTTCATTCATTCTCCCCTCGTGCAGCCAAGTAATTAGAATAGTAATAAAAAAAGCCTCACCAAAATACAGACAACTCAATCTCAAGTGTGCACAGCAAAGGCTCCACAGCACCCTGAGCCCTGGCCAAGGACCACGACCACGTCCTGCTCCCACTGGGGTCAGCCCACGTCGCTCCGGGTTTCCTCCAGGTTCTCCTCCCAGCTCTCCCGTGCTGGCAGAGCTGTTGGCTTTGGTTGCAGAGTTTTGAAAACTGAGGTTTAATATTTCTAAAAATAGGTCTGAAGCAATTAAATCCTTGTACTAAAATTGTTCTCAACATACTGGAAGCAGAACTTAAATGATGGGCCTTCAATACAAGCACACCCAACCTCTTCTGAAAACTCACTTCTGCTGCTATTTTGGGGCAGGAAAGGATACCTGCACCCACACAGAGTAAAAAAATAACTGTCAAAAAATTACTTGCTGCCTGAGTGTATCTAGTAAAGTGAAATCACAGTGAGTATTAAAACCTGAAGACCCTGGAAGCACAGTGGTGGTGTTGGGGCACCAGCACCAGGACATGACCTGTGAGGGGAAGGTCTGGTGAACGTGGCTGTTCTCACTTCCAGGAGCTGCTGAGACACTGAACCCTGCGGGACAACATCCCTCATTTCTAAGAGCACAGAGAGTGCTGATGGCTCAGGGAGCTCCTGTGTTATCTGCCCCTAGTGTTTCTAAGACCCCTGCCTGTATGGACCCGGGCACCAACCCAGCTTCCCAGGCTCACTGGTGAGCTGCACTCTCCATCCATCAGTCTCTCAGACATGTCCATGTGCAGAAGCACAGACTCACACACCTTGATCCTTCATACACACGGTGATTCCTTCACTCCTCTGCAGCCCCAGCCTCTGCCCCACACGTCGATGCTCACGTCCTGCAGCACCAACCCATTACCAGCACAGGCAAAATCTCCAGCTGATGCTTTTCCACTTCCAGCCTTATTTTTCACATCATGTGAGGCTGACCCAGAGCTCTGCAATTTCACCCCAAATGGGCCACGGGGCCTCCAGCTTCTGGGAAGGCAGCACAACTCCATCAGCCACAATCACCTGGCAGGAGCCTGCAACTCTGCCCTGAGCCCACCGAAGAGTCCCCAGGCCCACCCACACCCACAGAGGCACAAACACGGGGGGTCAGCTGGATCAACCCCCCCCAGGGGAGGCACAACGTGCCCTGTGCCCCCCCTGCCTGCACTCCCTGAGCCACCTCACCCAGCATCCCAGCCAGAGCAAAGGCTTCCAGGAGCAGAAGCTCCCAGGAGCTGGCACAGGCACTGAGGTGGGCCAATGCACCCGAGCTAACTGCCATTCAACTGCCAAAAACACCTAGAAAACCCTAAAGAGCACAAAACCTCTTCTATATGGGTACAGAGGTGGTTTAATAGAGGTACAGAGTCTAACCTGCTACTATCACTTCTACACAACTTGCCCCCTCAGTGCTGAGTCCTTCCCCAGCCTCTCTTGAGTGAGAAACCTCTCTGCAGTTGCACTTTCACAAAGGACAGAGGAGGATTCTCTCATTTTTCCTACCACATCTCACACCCTCTCACTTTGGGAGCTGCAAGCAGAGTCTCAAGGACATAAAACCCAAGCAACCCCCAGAAGCCACCATGCAGCTTGCCCAGCAACTCCACGGGCATTTCCATGCTCAGTAGTGTCAGTGTCCAAAATCCACGTTACAGGAGGTCACCTATGGCCAGCATTTTGATATCCAACCAGCACATGCACATTTCAGGGTCCACCAAAGCAATATCTGCATGGGAGGAGCCCAGACTGCTGGAAGGAAGACCCATGCTCATGGTGAGCTTCACACACCACTGCGGTCCCACCAACTGCAATGAGAGCACTGAACAGGAGACAGCAGTAAGGCCCAGACTATGGAAGGATAGATTCAAGGCCAAAATATCCAACATTAACTGAGGAAAGTAACCCTGCCTTTACAAACACCCAGCCCAAGGAGTGGGCCATGGCAGTTTTGATGTCTCCACCACGCAGGTGTCTTGGGAAGGGACCTACTCCACAGAAAGAGCATCTCCTCCAGCCCTTCTCTTCTTCTGAAGAAGACACCAGCATGCAGCAATACTTCCTATGTCCATGATTCACCCAAACATGCCACAGCTATGGGTGCATCTCGGCTTCCCCAAGACGAGGTGGGGATGGGAGCCACCAAACCCTGCTCCAGCCAGTGCCAAGCACGCCGCAGGGGCCACAGGCTTAGAGCGCAGGGAACCAGCAGCCTCCAGAGCCACCCAGCAACTCAATCAGCTGCTTATTATTAAACTCTCCATCCTCTTATTTCCCCAAGTGAAAAGCCCTCTATGGACATGCTGGTGTTACATATTCTATATAGTAATTTCTTCCCACTTTCTGCTACGACTTCACCCCACTCCCCCTGTCACCAAAGCTGACCAAGGTAACCAAGAGCTCCATGACCAGGAGTCAACCCCTTCACCCTACGCCACGTGCTGCTGCTTCCCCAGATCCCTCTTCCCACCCCTGGTGCCACAACTTAAAAATTCATCTTCAGAGCCGCCGTGACAAGCTGCACCAGTGCCACTGATGGGAGACACATCCACATGGTTATTTTTCATATACCATCCACAGTAAACAGCATCATTCATTTCTATTCCCTCGCTCCAGACAAATCAATGATTGTTAATGCAAAGTCAACACGTCCAGATGTAGTTTGCATACTAGTTAACCACTAAATTGGCATCACATAGTACAAAATAATCAAGAGACATTCAAGGAACCAAACAAAAGCAAAAAGGAGGCAGATGACTAGCAATTAATCCATAAAAGACTTTTAAAAATTAGAAACTTCTTCCCCAGAAAACACGGTATGGCTAAACTCAATCTGTAAATGTGGAATTCTAAATATACGTAATGCCAGATGCTTGGAAATTTAGGAATTACAAGAAATAAGCATCTCCCAATGCAATTTACTCATGGCCTTCACCATAGAGCAACTACAGCCTCCAGCCATGCTCGCAGCTCCTGCCCAGGCCCCTCTTCTCCTTGCCCTCTCCTTTAAGTCCCTACTTGCCTCTTTAGGTACAAACAGGGTCTAACCCTTCAAACGGCACCTCTGACAAAACTCCTCCTGATGGGCAGCTCCCCAGGCCTGGGGCACTAACCCTGTCCACAGCACCCAGCAGGAGAAGCACACAAATAATCTCTTCGATGGGTGAAGAGGAGCGACCCACAGCGCCCTGTGCAGCACCAGGAGGTTGGGGTGGGACCCAGGAAACCTCCTGCACGGGCAGCACGCTGCACTCACACGCTGAGGCCCAGGGAAGCTCCGTGGGCTGGGTGACCAGCTGCTCCCCTGCAGGCAGAAAGGGGGGCTGAAAGCCAAGCAATGCCCGAGGGGCTCCAGCCGAGGCTGCTGGTGGCTCTGCCCACGAGGCCAGGGACCCCAAAAGGTGCCATTCCCCACAGCACCCCCCACCCGGGCGTGGCCCCACGGGGAGCTGTGCCACAGGGACCAACCAGGACCCACGCCACGGCGGAAAGGTCTAAAACCTTCTCCAGGCACAGCAGCCAAAGAAGTGGGCACGAATCCTGAACCCAGCCCAGCAGGAGCCTTACCGCGGGTTTGCAAACAAACAAAAAAAAGATAAATTAAAACTTAATCTAATTTTTAGAACATTAATTTTATGACCGTGCTTGCGTAACTGCAAACTTGACTGTGCATCACGGGGGCCACGTGACTGCACCCTGAACCATCCACAAGCGTTGCACTGTGGCAGTGATAATTATTTAAATCATCCTGGAGTTATCCAAAGAGCCTCCTAAGATTTTATATGGCGCCTGTGTAAATATTATCTGCTCCTTTAATAATATTATGTCTGTTTCCATCCGGGGATGAAAATATGTCTATTTTCATCCTCACTGAGGGTGAGGTACTTGAAATTTTTCTTTTTTTTTTTTTCAAAAAACACATTTTGGTTATGTCACAAGAAATCTGTTGGTATGGCTCTGCCGGGCTCCCTTCCTCCCCCTCCCCCCTCCCAAGCTGCCAAAGAGTACTTCTTAAAATGATAAATATTGATCAACTTTCTGGAAATAAATAAATAACTCTCCCCCTGCAAGAGGGCTGCGATGGAAAACGACGCCCAATTTATCTGAAGTGGGAGGAGGTTTCTCCTGGAAGGACACGGGCACGAGGGGAGGTGGAATCAGAGCCCCTAGTCCCACCTCCAGGGCAGCGTTTCCAGTGGATTCAGAGCCCCCCAGTCCCACCTCCAGGGCAGCGTTTCCTCGCCACGGGCACGTCGAGTGGGAGCAGTTGAAAAGCAGCTGATAGAGAGAGAGTTAACGCTGAGGAGGGGCACAATCCCCTCTGCAGGGGAGCTGTGTGGCACCAAACCCACCCCACGCATCCACGCCGGGTCCACGCAGCCCGACCCGGGGTACCCCAGACACAACCTGGGGCCTTCCGAGGTTCACGCCCTCTCTTTCAGGCTAGCACGATGGGATGACCCTAAAATGTTGTCGTCGGGACCCAAAATGGCAGAGATGCCATGGTTTGTAGGGATGGTTTGGAATTAAAATGCAGCAGCCACCCGCGTGTCCCCCCCCAGCCCCAAAGCACAGCCCCCCAGGTCTTGCTCCCGGGGTGAGGGTGTGGGGCTGGGCAGAGAAACAGCAGCATCAAAAAAGATTTGGAAAAAAATGTATGAAACCTCACCAAAAATAATTTTTTTTTTTTTGGAAATTGCAGCTAAACAGTTTTTTGGGTATAACCACAGAGTAAGTGAAAGTGATGGGGTGCAGCTCAAGGAAGGGAATTCTTGGAGTATAAGAATATGGAAAAGCCACCACATTAAAGCTTCCTGGATGAAACAGCAGCATCAAAAAAGATTTGGAAAAAAATGTATGAAACCTCACCAAAAATAATTTTTTTTTTTTTGGAAATTGCAGCTAAACAGTTTTTTGGGTATAACCACAGAGTAAGTGAAAGTGATGGGGTGCAGCTCAAGGAAGGGAATTCTTGGAGTATAAGAATATGGAAAAGCCACCACATTAAAGCTTCCTGGATGAAACCATGAATAAAATCTTCTCCAGGATTCTTTAATCCAATTTAGAGCATTCTGTGTAATTTTTGCCCACATGTGCCACCCCCCTACTAACTGCTGGGCCCTCACCCTGGTACTCGTTGCATTATTTGCTCAAAAAGAGATCCAGGAAGAGGGTGGGTCCTTTATTGGGGGGGAAATAAATGCAAAAATAAAAATATGAAGTTGACATTTCAGAGTATTTTCTCCTCCACCCAAGAGTTATCCTGCTTTGCAAATTTTTTCCATTGACCCCCCCCCTTCGAGCAACCCAAATTGTGAAACAAATAAAAGGAAGGAAAGAGAAAAACAGCCCCTGACCCCTAAATTCATCAGACACTCCTGCCTAATTTCCAGCAAATACCAAGTTACAGTGAAATAAAAATGGAGAGGAAAAAAAAAAAAGGGGGAAAAAAAAAAACTTTTCAGGGGTTGGAGATTCAGATTTTAAAATTCATTCCGGATTGAAATTTCTTTTTTTGTTGTTGTTTTTTTTGAAGGTGCCTGAATTTGGGGATTTGCGGGTGGGTGCCTGGCAGCTCCAGAAACTCACTTCTGAGTTGGGAAATTTAAAAATGCCGTTTTCAAAAAAAAAAAAAGAAAGAAAGGGAAAAGGAAAAAAAAAAAAACCACCCTGCTGCAGCTGTGGAGCCAGCCATCTTGCTATTTTGTCCCCATTTTAGAGAGGAGACTGTGTCAAGGTTGGTAAAACTCAATGTTGACCTAATCTTTCCCTTCCTCTCCCTCCCCCTCTCTCGGGTGGAAAGGCCACGCATCTCGCCTATATTGCTTTTTTTTTCCTTGAAACAATGCGTGTTTCTGTGCTCTTTTGTTATTTATTTTTAAAAAGATCAATACCAAGACCCCAGTATTCAAGGGCAACCCTACAATAATAAACCAGTGTTGTGTGCACAGTCCAGAACTCACAGGAACCCCCTAAAAGCAAAATAATAGCAACAGAACATTGAAAAACAAAACTAAAAAAAACTAAAAAATGTGCCGAAAAAGAAAGATTTTTTTCAGTTCAAACTCCAGGAAGGCTTTCTAGGAAGAGTCAAGGAGAAAAAAAGGATTTTGAAATTGTGAAAAATATCATGGCTGAGCCCTTTAAAGGCACTTAGTTTTAGTGTTTAAAAAAAAAAAAAATCAAAATCGTTAAATCTGCAGTTTTTTTCACAATATTGTTAATTATGCATATTCATAATATCATGGCGGACCTTATAATAAACCTGTGTAAATACTAGATTTATATGATCCACAGTAGCTGGAGTTGTTCCAGTGTGTGTGTTTAAAAAAAGCAGGAAAAAAAAAATAAAACCAAACTGAAAACCTCACTATGGAAATTTTTTTCTTTACAAAAGAAGTAGGAAATTAAATGCTGGAAACTATTTTTTAATTATGCCAGCAGAAACTATCAGAAAAGCCAAGAAATTCAAAAATAAAACTGACATTCGACTCTTAATTTTGCTTGTCCTCGTGTTTTCCTGGACTGTGTGCTTAGAACCTCATTGTTTAAAAGCAGTTTTGCATGAAATCCAAAATCACAAAAAAAAAAAAAAAAAAAAAAAAAAAAATTTGGGTGTGTCCACAGCAAATTTTCTACGCTCTAATTTTCCTGCAAAACTCCTCGTTTGAAACAAATAACTTCCAGCACTGCAGCAAAAAAAAAAACCCAAAAAACAATCCGTTTTGGCACAGCGTGCTGCACAAGTTCAAAATTACAATGAAGTACAATTCATAATTGCTCCGTAACAGCAATTCTCCCACTTTTCCCAAACTAATCACTTTATGGCAGCTCACCCAGCGCTCCCCACCTCAAACTTGAATTACTTCCATCTCCCAGCACTCTGCTGCTTCCAGGCTCCGTTTTCCTTCAGAAAAAGGGGTGTGCGGGAGCCGGGAGGGGGTGTGTGTGGGGGGGGAAGAACCTGAATTCATTCAAATTCCAGCTTAATTTTCATTTACATAGGA
>NW_008585108.1:0-97164 GCF_000691845.1 Merops nubicus
GGCCTCCCCGGCAACGCGGCGGCGGCACTCCCGCTGGAAATGGACCGGGTTTCAAAGCCCTCCCGAGAGCGCCCGTCCCCTCGCCCTAGAGTGTGCTGCCACAGTGATAACTATGAGGAGAGGAAAGGAGAGGACATGACAGCAGGACAGTTTCTTTAAGGGGTCCATTTGCGCACTACGAAATAGTGCCCCTTCCTGCCTCCGTACCCTGCGAATTCCGAGGGAAAAGGAGCTTCTGGAAACTCCCAAAACTCAGCCCCATCCCGCCCCGGGAGTCGGCCGCCCTCTCTCTCGCACCGCTCCGGCTTACTCCTGCTGAGCCCCCGGGAGCGGCACGCAAGCCGGGAGCCCTGCCCGTCGGGGCTCCAGCCTTTAACTTTTACTGGACGTTTAGTTTATCCTGTTGAAGGGCACCGCATCTATCTATCTATCTATCTATTTGACAGAGAAATTCCAGCTTCTGACCGAGTTAATGTTTTTCTTATTCTCACTGTTTAAAATTAAGCTTTGTTTCTAAATTAGGTATACGGCTTGGGTTTCTAGTACCTGGGACATGTTTTGTCTTCTTTTACTAAATTAAGGAGATGTTTATTCTCCTAAAGATCAAATACATCCCATGTAGAAAGATCAGATCACCTGTTACCCTTCTCTTGATCGAGTCGACCAGTTTTTGCTGCTGAGTTTTCTGACTGTGGAGATGGCGGTGGCCAACTTTTACCAGATCAGATTTTAGGAAACAAAATGTTTCAAGATCTATTTTAGTATTGCATAGATTTGTCCTGAAACCCTTTGATTTAACTGTGTTGTTGCTGGTGCTGTGCATGTAATGTTAATACTGAAAGAGGGGAGAAAAATCCCATTTAACATAGTTGCAGGGTTTTTTTTTTTCCCTTTACTAATTAATGAATGATTTGTCTTAGAATCCAGTTACAACATCATTAGCATGAATCACAAAGCTTTTGAACATTGCTAAAAGTTACATCAAGTTCAAGTTGTGCCAGCATATAAAATGTTGTTTTTTCCTCTTCCTTCTCTGAATTTTAGCCTGTACTCTCGTGGCTGTGCACGCAGCAGTTTGCTAAACGAGCTTCAGTTACAGGAGACTATGCTTCTATTTCACATCTTTCAGGTTAGAAAGAGCAGGCTGAGCCAGACATGGAAATCAATTGGAGGGCAGCATGCTTGATGTTTGGGGATTTGTTTTTTGGCCGAGCTTTCAAAAAATGAATTGTTTCTCTTTTAAGAATAGGCTATAATCCAGCAGTTTCTTGAAATTCAGATTTTCAGCTGAGAATTTAAATGAGAGGCTTCAAACAGCCCAGCTCAGCAACTGAAGGGCTGATCAGTAATCTGTTCTTTAGGGTGAAAATCTTGGACTACCTCAACACAGCTGTCAGGAAAATCCTGAAATATAACAGAATATCTTGTTTAGAGATTTTGGTAGATCCTTATTTAACTTTTAAACTTAACAAATAAGGTTTGGGAAATACTGTGTGTCAAATCTGTAGGGTCTTTGAAGTATTTTTGAAACGTTTATGTTATAAATCAGACAATGGCTTTAATTTCCCTTTCAGAATTATGCCTCATCTCCATAATGTAATAGACCTGTTAAAATGGCCAAATCTGAGATGCTGTGAGCACATGAGTCAGTGCAATCTCTGCAGTCACTCGTCATTCAGAAGTAGTTTGAGGGCATTCAGAGAAAAATACATGATACTATAAAAAAGCAGTTACTTCATGATGTCAGTATTCAGCAGTGATGTCACTATTCACCAGATTCCCCAAAACAACTGAGTTGATCTGAAGCATCAGAAGGTACAGAATAATATAGATTACCAAATATTTACCTTTTTTGTGTCTGAGTTGCTCTGTTTGCAAATGCCTCTAAGGGTAAGATATGAAGGATTTAGTTCCATGTTTGTCAAACACATTTTAAGATAAAAGTATTCCCTTCTTCACCTATCTATGAAGACCTAGAAGCAAGATTCTGTAGAACATCTAGTACACACATGCCCTCCAGAGCAGCTCTACTGAAAGCAGCCCTGGTGAAAACTAAGGACTGTTGCAAGCAATTATTACTGCAGGAGGAACATAATAATTGAAGTGCCTTAAAGTAAATCCTCAAATTAGAAAACTTTATTTATCTTTCAAAATGCATTTGCTATTTTAGGACTCTACACCTGCTCCATTAAAACTTGGGGCAGGTTAATGACTCTAATATCTTGCCAGTTGGTTGTGGTTGAACAGGTTTACCTGATCTTAATGTTCTGATCTTAATGTTCTGATCTTAATATCGTGTCATGCTTTATGCAGAACGCTGTTTTTATCAGAGGTATGAGGTCTCCTAAACTGACTTTTTAGGAAAGCACCTTCGTACAGCGGGCCTTGCCCCATGGTGGCATAATGCCAAAAGACCATAAGCCTGCACCTTGAGAAATACCCCATCAGCACAAGCATTAGAATACAAAGGATCTGTTAGCACATTCTCTTAAGTGTTAAACAATTGTATCACTCACGCATTCAAGAAACTACTTTTATTTACTGTAAAGTCTATATGTTGGATGCTGACCTTGAGGATACCTTTTTAACATTCAGTAAAGTCTTTGTGAAGTATCTGTGACTCTAAAAGCTTAATTCAAACAGTATGACAACTATGCATTCTGACCAGAAGGGCAAATACCAGCTTGAGCAACTTATACCTCAAACCACTTTTACTGACCAAGGTGAGTTGAAAGTGTTTATAGAACTATACCGTAGAAAACCAAGCCTGTTGTTGGTCTCCTTCAAGAAACTTCACAAGGATTTCTAAACTGACTTGACCAGGCGAGACAGAATGCCAACTAAAAACCATAACAGAATACTAGAATACTAGAGGAAAAGGCTTCTGCACTTTCAGAAGCAGATTGTTGCCATTGCCAGGTGGGTAGGGCAGCTTTTGGAGCTGTCACCTCTTACACAGCCAGTCCCACATCCTCCTAATTTCCAGGCTGTAATCATGGCTACCTGTCCAAAGCTTACACTCATTTAATCAAAATAATTTATCTCTAGGTATAAGTGTTCTGGAGGTAGCTACTTGCTATGAAGCCTAGGAAGCTGCACAGGAAAAGAACAAGGAAGCTCTTTAACAGAAATGCCAACTTTGATATTGACTTATTTTGTGGTCTTAGGTAAAAAAGACTGTTTGCTATGGTTTCCAGGTACTGGACATGTTCTCCAGGTCTGATGCATGTCAGATGACCATGAAAATCTGTGCCCTTTTAATGTGATTTGAGAGCACATGCTGCACCAGATGGTATTAAAAGAAGGGAGCTAATGCTTCTTGATCTCTGCTAGTAAAATTGTGGTGTGTTTTTCAAGAAATATAGTGAGGATAATCCTAATTTATCATAGCAAAATTAATCTTGTTGGTGTTTACTGAGGCAATTAATGTTGACACAACACTTTATTAGGAGAGGTAACTAATATCAGCTACTTAAAACTCTACCCAATAGTAAACTAATTGTTCTTTTGTAGCAGGTATAACAAATCAAACTATTTGTAAATATGTTCCTAACAAAAATGGGATAGCAAAAAATCCATGAAAATTTAGAATATCATTTTAAATTCAAAAACTTGACAGTTACTGACATTTTGAAGCAAACAAAGAAGTAAATAAAATCTAGAGGTGATCTGAGTCTTGCATCTTCAGCTACCTCACCAGTACCACTTTCCAGATAATCTTTCCTTTCACGTAATTTAAAACCAAATTCTTTATCTTTCTCTGTATTCTCCCTTTTTCATTGGTTCATCTAGTAACTGTATTAATCAATGCTGCAACCCTAGCATCTTCTCTAGTTCTTTTGTTTCCTTTTGTTCCCTCCTTGCCTGTCTGCAGCACTTGCCAATATGCTGCCAGTTTAATTTCTACATTATCTCCAAAATCCATGTCTTTGAATTCCCATTGTGAAAAGTCCTGTCAAGACTCAAGCAGCTGTTGCATTGAGTGCTATCATTCCATGTAAAAGATCCCCATGGTCAGCCCTTTGGTATCTATCTGAATTACTAACACTGTTTGTTTCCAATTCCTGACTTCCTTTTGAGCCACACTAAGATTTTGTGTCCTGACATTCCAATCCTTTTAAAGTTTGGAAATTTTAACATCTAGTTTCTTTTCGATGCATTCATTTTTTAATCATCTCATAACAGTTTTAACTTACATTTGTATCTCTCTTTCCTTCAGTCCTCTCTTCTTCTTTTTCATATTTTTCCTCTTTAAATCCCCTTTTAAAAAACAAGCTAAAAGGCATCTTTCCTCTACTTTCACCCTGTAACTTCAGCTTGTATTTCTTAAAAAAAGCTACAGACATTTGATGCTATTACTTTCAGGTAATTATTGATGCTATTACTGTTCAGGTGGTGAACAAAATAGTTTGTTATTGGTTATAAAACAATGTATTTGAACCAGTTCTCGCCCTTAATATTGTTTTTTATTAATTCAATTTATTTTTATCATGATAATATTAAATACAGTTAATTTATCTAATATACATGTAGATATCCAATTTTTCTAAATAGGTGTGGGATTTTTATTATAATCCAGGCCTAATTATCATTAAAGCATTAACCATATAGTTCAGCCACAACAGAAGTTCATGACACGCTGACATGGATATTTAGTATTGTATGGGAATGAGAAGTACACTCCCAGAAACCTTACATCATCTACAAATTGTGATAATCTTTATTATTTTCATAATAGGTAACTAATGTGATTATAGTGTTCTGCACTGTTATTTAACTATGTAGAATTAAAAGGTTAAAAACCTGGTGAAAAAGATCACAAATTACAACAGCAACACATACTTAGAAGAAATTTTCTGTTTTGGTACTAGATTGCCATGCTGACAAATATTACTACTTTTTGTACTTTCAGGTCTGCAGATGAATACAGAAAAATAGAGTATAAAGCTGCTGTCAAAATCCAGAGCTGGTTTCGAGGATGCAGAGTCCGAGCCTATCTGAGGTGGTGTATTAGGCCTACTTTAAACTGTAATCACAAAAAAAAAAAAAAGCCAAAATGTTATTCTGCTTTTAAATAGAATTAAATACATGCTGTACCACATGTACCTATCCCACTGGAAGGAGGGGGGAACGAACGAGCAGCTACATGGTGTATAGTTGTTTGCTGGGTTTAAACCATGACACCCTCATAAAAGATAAGCTACAGCCATCATGTGCACTTGTTAAAAAAGTCACTGGTAAACCATTTCCTACTTGTTCAAATTGTTGTCAAAGGTTCCAGCCATCACATATAAATTTTCAGCAGGCAAACAAGCACAGTATTTTAGCCCTCCAAGGAACACCAGCTATGCCATCAGTGTAAAAAGCCCTACAAAGACAGAGGATTGGTTAGTGCCCTTCTGTTTTCACAGCATGCAGCAGAATAAGGTGAAAACCCAAGTGTCTTTGCCAGTCTATTCTGTAGGAAAATGCTCTTCAAAACCCACATTTGTATTTGGCATGACCAATGTAAGAAGACCAATGTAATTATAATGAGCATGTAAGAAGAACTGCATTAGCTAAGTGTAGAAGAGAATTTTCTCCACAGCTGTGTACAGAGTGGTTCTGCTCAGTGTCATCTTTCCAAAGGTGGATGTGGTGTCTGATTTAGCAGCGCAGGCTCAACACAGCCAGTTGTCAGTGCTCTTAATTACAATCTAATTTAGGTCCTTTGAACTACCTGTTGGAAAAGATTGCCCCTGATGAATGACTAGCTGCAAGGCATCTAAATTTGATGACCACAAAATAGGTGATATGAATGCTCCCCTATATAACTTTTACGCAGTCCCAAAGTAATGATTGCATTGTTTTCTGCAAAATTGATATGAAACATCAATTACAGAATATTTAGTAGCATAATCAAGTATCTATAATAAGAACAGAGTAAAGATTTACTTACAATTAAGCTAAGTGTAATGTAATAAAAGGGAATAGGTAGTCTAAAAACTCCAGATATGTGGGACTTAAAAAATCCTGAACTGGTCAGATATGTTGGTTAAAATAATGAAAATACTGTGATCTGTCATGCAAATTACATTTGTAAGGTTTTTTTTTCGTTAAACTTTTGTAATTATAAATGAAATTGCATACAGGTAAATTTGCAGTAAACCATTTTTTCCAAAAGCAAAGTATGTGTTTCCATATGAATATGTGTGTTTTTAAGTGTTTATGTGTATGCATATGTATATATGCATACACGTATATGTGCAAAGTGTGTTTGCAGTGTCCATCTGTTTGGAATAATTATGGATATATATACACTATACATTATTTTTATTATTAAGAAATAATTTATTATTAACTTATCATTAATTTATCATTATTTATTTATAATTTATTTTTAATATTAAGAAAAATAAAAAATAAGTTATATTGTAAAGTCTCAAAATAATAATTTATTATATATGTCATTTCAGATATCTGATCAAAATGGTGATTTCTATACAGAAGTGGTGGAGAGGTTATCGAAGCAGAAGACACTTCAGAAAAATGGTGGAGGTAGAAAACTAATTTTAAAAATTTTGTTTTGTTCATTTATAGAATACATTTAAAGTAATCTATTCACTCATCTCAAAAAAAAATCAAAAAGCTGAAACTGATCCTTTATACACAGACACATACTTAACTTTACTATGTTGAAAAGCACCATTAATTTCAGTAAGCCTACTCATAATGGTTAAGTCTGTGCTTAAGTGCTTACAGCTCTAGAGTATTATTCCCCAACCCAGCAATGAGATCTGCTCATGCAGACATGATGCTAATTGCAGAATTGGAGCTTCTCAAGATGCTTTTTTTTACCTGACAAAACTTTTAATTCTGAAAAGAAAATAAGCCAATGTGTCTACACATTGCTGTTCTATGTTTTGGTGCTTTAAATTTCTTACTTAATGAACCCTGAAGTATTTTAAGGTTTTGCCTTAAGGCACACAGCATATCACAGTCAGTCTAATTCCCTTGATGGACTTAAAGATAGCAAAAGTGTATGATAGCACACAAGCTAAAACTTCTGTTAAGAGGTTTAGGAGATTCAGAAACTAATTTGCCTTTAACATAAACCAAATGTTTAATATACAGTTTACTTCACTAATTTATCAACTTATGTTAATATTTTACAATAGTTTTGAGCTTTTTAGTAATTTATTCTTGATTAACTTTGCTAAATTGTTGTGTTTCAGTCAAAACAGACAAGTCATGAAAAAACAAAGGACCAAAAAAAAATAAAAAGAAGAGCCATAACGACTCATGTATTAATGTATTACAGGCTAAAGTCCATACCTCCTAGTAAGCTATGTTTTAAAGTGGCAGGATTTTTATGCCTGAAATCTTGTCTATTTTTTCCCCAAGCCTATCAGTAATCTAATTAAAGGTTTTAATCTCTTTCAATTTACCTGGCTTAACTAATAAATTAAGAATCATCCTTTCAGGCTGTGGTTTTCAGTCTATCTTCTAAAACACTAGTCTTTCAATCCAGGGCAGAGAGCTGCATGGCTGGATTGGGTTCTGTTTTAAAAAAAGTGAGACTTCAGTTTAATATTGTTCCCTAGTTTGGGGAAGACTTGTTTAATCTAGAAAGGCTTCTGTAGTAGAAGAAACACCACGAAAATGCTAATATATGTTAAAATTTATTAATGAAAAGAAAAGATCCATGCAGCCACTAGGAAAAGGGAATAAAACAACTTCATGTGAAACATCAACATTTACTGCCAAAAGATGTTGTGGAACCCCCTCTAATGCAGACTTTAAAGAGCAGATTAGATAAATGTTTATCACAGGTGGTGTAGATATTCTTCAGGCAATGTTTTATGTGAAGGCATCTCACTGTATCCCCTCCAGTTCTACATTTTTTTCACATTTAAAACATAATAGAGTGGTGAATCCCACTTAAGAAACAAGGTTATTTATGTGTTTCTGTGTTTTTCAAGATAAGAATAAGAACCATGTCTGTTTTGGCATCTAACCATTAGGTCTTTAGGAGGACTTAAGCAGGACAAGGATCTGATGGTGGCCACTGTGCATACTTTCCAATTCCCCCAAAGTGTAAGGTGCTATCTTTTGGCTACCCCATGTTCAAATGCTAATTTCTCTGTTGATAGTAATCAGTTTCCTATTTTGAACAGAAAGATATCACTTCAGAGACTTATTTTTATTTTTATGTATAAAGTTTGTTAAAATGGTGGTGCCCAGATAAGATACAAAATGAACATGTCATTACTATGCCTACTGTCCACTGCACTGTTCTAAATGGTACCCTACAGGTGAGTGGGCAAGATAATTCTTCGCAAATAACCAACTTGCAAAAGCACTTGGAACTGTTGCTCAGGAACAGGGTGAGAGGCAGAGGGTACAACTGAAATACAGGACATTCCACTCAGAGATAACAACCTCAATTGTTCTATACATCTATGAAACTGGAGGTCTTTTACCTCATGTCTTCTTTCTTTGTTTGCTCTCTCTTCTTAAAAAACATTCTGATAATTACATTTTAAAATAAAGAGTTTCAAATCAGAACAGATTTTCTGTAATAACCAAGCTGAGATACTTAGCATCATAAAACTCCCTCAGCTTTCCATTCTTTAAATACATTTCTGAAGTTAAAAATAAAAATACTTAAACCAATAAATCCTAGTTCCTATGCAGTTCTTTCAAACAGACATAATTCACAAGCCCTTGCCAAATCTGAAGTCTGTGGAATAATGTGGGACAAAAAATTGTGCAAACTCATACTTAACAAATACTTTCTAAATCAGATCATTGATTCATCCATTTTCTGAATTCTAGTAGTTTCCAGTATTGGTCAAGGCTCTAGAGAAAAAGAATCTCGTCTGCAAGCTTATGAATTGTACAGCAGTCAAGATAGAAAACCATCTTCTTCCCTCAAATACAATCTTGTGCTTGCCATCTCTTTGATTAGAGGGCACTAAATAGGCTAACTTCATTGAAATCTAGTCTGAAAGCCATACAAGTAGCAGATAAAAAGGCACCTTTATCTCCGTTTAGAACACTATATTCAATATTATAAGTTTTGGAGTGGGCTAAATATAAAGTTCAATTTCATTCCCTATATTCATTACTGTACTATCTTTACTCAATCAGTGTCCGAATTCGGAATATTTTAAAAAGAAATAAAACCTTCTCAGCAGCTTAACACAACTTTTAAGTTTATGTTTGCACTGAACTTTTGCTAATTACTGTTGTAATGATTCCTGATTATGAAACACGACACATTTGACATCATAGTCCTTTAAATAAAAAAAAAAATGGTCTCTTTAATATTTGTCCTCTGATAATGATTGGATTGTTATCTGCTGCCAGCAAACAAGGCAAAGCATATGCACAAAATACCCATGATTACTTGATAATAAATCATTTTAATGATTATATTCAAAATTGTGAAATGTGAGTGGTACCGATGCGGAAAATAACAAAGGCTGAGGCTCATCAGATCAGCTGTCCATATGTGCATCAGTACATTTGTTACTCTAAGTTTAAAAAAATCTACTGATAGTGTCTATATAACTAAAATTATGTGCCTTTCTAAATATAGATACTATGATGTAAAGCTTTGTTTCCTTGTATTAACCTCAAGTTAAAATTAAGAACTGTGCTCCTATAGTTTCCTTAATAACTTAGTTACAGTAGTTGTACTGTATTCTGAAAATCTTGCATGACCTGTAAGAAGGTATGAATTCTAAAACCAGGCAAACACCAGAATATGAATCAAACTGTAAGCCACTGTTTCTTTTCACAATATCCCTCGAAGTCAAGAAATCACTTGTTAAAGAAAAGAGAATTTTAACTTATCATTGTCATATGAAGTCGGCATGCATGACGGCCTTACTTTCAGCTCACTTTGGAAGGAGTGACATCAAATATGGTAGGTGATGATCAAATAGGTGATCATCAAATATGTTTTTGAACAGAAAAAGTACCACAAAAGACTTCAAATATTTTTTGAATTCATAGACTTAAAGTAAACTGGTAGGGAGATCTGTGTATTAACATCAGATACAGATACAAAGACTTCATGGTTCAGAAGTGAGCGTGGTGCACGTGGGTGAGATGGCAGAGTAATTCTTCCCAGAATGTCAACCATTTGATGTCAACTAGGAATTGGCATCCAGTGAAAGAATGAGAGGCATTGCAATGGGCACAAGCTGAAATGCAGGAAATTCCTCATGAGCATAAGAAAGGAGACTTCTGAACAAGAGTACTCCAATTTTTTTACTAGGAAAGTACATGACTATAGACTTGGGTTGAAGCAGTAACTTATGACTATGCTTTTGTGAACAGGGATGAAAGCATTCTCCATCACTTGTAACAGCAGAACTAGTACATGTTATCCTAATGAAGATTAGAAAACAAAGGGCAAATCCATTTGCAAAAGAACCTAGATGATGGCACAGGCTTTGGCTTTTAGTACATTGATAAGTCTGTGAGACAGTTACATGTGCAACTCTACATTTGGCTCCCTTGTAATTTAGAACAACATTGAGTAAAAGCAGGAGTGTGTAATTTCCTTTTTATTGTGAGTTATTATTAAGTAATGGTAGGGTAAGGCTTGGATTTCTCACACCTAAGTAAGGTATGCAAGTTAGGGCCCTAGTTGCCATTGACTATCTATGTAAATAGTAGACAGAGATGCAATTGCAGAGCTCTTCAATACTTTGCCCAGCTCAGAGCAAAAATGGTCCCACTGTCAGTACTGATGACATAAAGAACATAATGATGTTAGGTCTTCAATTTAGGTTCTTCAGTGAAATGGGATGGATTCTGACCTAAGTATTTGCAGCCTTTAACTGTGAGAAGAATAAACAAAAAGGTGTGAGATTGTTTAGTTTAATCATTGATGGGCAGAAATCTGATGATAATTCCTTAGCTTATGAATTTCCATTAAAAATGTACTTTATCTATTTGTTGGTGTGGCCACTCTTACATTCCCTTCCAAAGAAAGAAAAGATGAGCTGCAAAGCAAAATGTACCAATTTAAGCAAACAGTTTAGGGATATAATTAGATCTGGCAACCATTGTTTCTTTCCAGTCTTAGCTACCTACTGTTAGTATCACTCAGAAAATATTTATGGAGATAGAGTCCACTATATATTCTAATTCATACCTTTGGGGTGGGGCGTTCCTCAAATATATATATGTATATGTGTGTGCGTATACTTCTACACATATACCTGAAACTTTTTTTGAAATTTAGCAGTCCTGCATTTTTCTTTCTTGTAAGAAATATCTTTTCAACTCTTTCCATTATTAGTAGATTGGTATGATATGAAAGTGAGCATTTAAAATGCACCTTAATTAAACTGCAGGAATTATGCCTTGCTTAATGTAATGAAGAAAGAGAATTTAAAATGAAGTAGCATCATTGTGTTCATTTGTAAATAACATATTGCAGCCAACTGTTTCTTAATTGCCCAGACTGTTGATAAATAATCCAGTCCTGCTGCTCTCCACAGACAATTTGCTTTGGATCAGACTAGGCAATTCAAATAACACTAATTACAGTGAAACCCTTTTATACTGAATTCCTGTTTGCCATGGGGGAGAAAATCACTATATCAGGGGAAAGTACTTTTGCCTTTGATTTGTGTCTAAAACATGAGAAACACATAAAAGCTGCATGTTGTGCTAAATAAAGGACATACTCTTGCATTCAAAGTACTTATATTTTACTTTTTATGATACAATTGTGAATTATGTTCATTTTGCATTTGTAATTAGAGGGCGGAACAGATGTGAAAGCTTAGTTTAAAGTGATGTATCCATTAAAATAACCTATGCTGCCAAGTGATTGCTTAGTATAATAGGGGATTCGTTCACTATGAGAGGAATTCTACTTTATTGGAAAGAAACCAGGACTTGAGGAAATGTTTTCTATATCAGGGGATTCACTGTAACATGGTATCATTGTATTTATGATTTTATGATGTTAAAATGAATATTAAATGAAACAAAATTCCCAAGGATTACTCGGGAGGCAGCTAAGTACATAACATTTAGTACAGATGGTTGGAAGGCACAATTTTGCTCCATCACTGCATCCGTATCCTTGAACGATTTCGACTGAAGACAGCATTTCTTTGAATTTTTCATTAAACCAGACGTCTTGAAATATGAATTCCTTTTATGTTTCTGTGAGTTTTGGCTAAAAGAACCCCAGTGAATAAATCATACAATACTACGTGTCACCAGCACTTGTGAATATTTCTGCTTTGTTATTCTACTCTCAGTAGAGCACCATTGATTATCAAACTCAGCGGAGAGCATTTTATGATCATATATCTCCATTAGCTCCTAGTTTGACTACCATAGATTTTTCTGGTTAGGCCTGCATTATGTATTAGGAAGCCTATCTCTTCAATACAAAGTTTGATTTTATTCTCTCTTAGCCTAGAACTCTTATTATGTATTATGTATAAAGATTCTTATCTTTTATATGTAAAAATAGGAGCACTGTCTTTGTGTAACTGAAATATATGCCATCTTTTTTTTTCCTTGATTCACAGACAGCATATTTTATTATGAAGATGAATTTCTACAATGAAATGGCTGTCAGGGTAAATATTTCTTCACTTGTTAAACAAATGAAAAGTCAATTGTGCTCCGAATTTGCTTTTAATAAAATGAGCAAACCAGTATAATATACACTTGATTGATATGCTGATGGCAACAGCGGGAAATAGTACATAGTTAAAAATTAAAGTTACACGCGGTAGTCTGGGTTGTATTTGAAAACTGTAGCTGAGTTTAAGGTACCTGCATGTGTATTGCCCCATTTAGATGTTCATTGTACCTTACCATATATGATACTGATAAAAACCCCAAACATTCTCTCTGCAAGTATTCTTATAAATATAGAAATGATTTTGTTTGTTGATGTGGCCATGCTTTTTCTTTTGTTACTACATGACGTTTGATGTATTGAATCTCAAAGAGTTACTCAGAGAGCACAGAACAATTTCGTTGCCTAAACTTAGGAATGGAACTGCTCTGATCTCATTGATGGTACTATGAGTGAATTTTACCAGATGAGGAAGATTAAAAACAGTCCTTGAACTTTCATAAATATACAGCAAATGAAGTTTGCTATGGGGAAAACCGCAAAATATATTTAAGAAGAAATTAGCATTTTTTCCCTGAACATGTATGTAAAACACGGGAAAGACATGAGACAATTCTTGGGATAAGGAAATTTTGGAGAGGGGCTTTTTACAAGTGCATGTAGTGATAGGACAAGGGGTAATGGCTCTAAACCTAAAGAGGGTAGATTTAGATTAGAAATAAGGAAGAAACTCTTCACTATGAGGGTTCTGAGGCACTGGAACAGATTGCCCAAAGAAGCTGTGGATGCCTTCTCCCTGGAACTGTTCAAGGCCAGGCTGGATGAAACTTTGAACAACCTGGTCTAGTGGGAGGTGTCTCTGCTCATGGCAGGGGGCTTAGAACTGGATGATCTTTGGGATCCCTTCCAACACAATCCATTCTATGAAATCTTTTTATCTTACTTAATTCTTTTATGGAATAAACCAGCTTTATTTTAGAAGCCTATATCTTTTCAGGCAATGCACCTTACCTTTTGAATTATAGCAAATGTAAGAATGTGATGGGGATGGAGAGTAACCCAAGGAAACTCCTGAAAAGTAGGCAGATTTTCAGAATAGATTTTAATTTTGTGGACTTTCTGATTCCAGAATAACTCAAACTCAAGAGATGTGTTCCCATCAGGTTTTTGACTTAGTGCTGGTTCTCTCAAAGGCACAAATTAGAATTGTATATTTGGTGCATGTGAAAGTGTTTGACAGCAATCTAATTCCTCAGAAACACACTTTATTTTGTGTGCATTTTTTGTTTATGTGTTTGTTTTTGTTTTAGTTTATTCCTTAGTTAGCTAGTTTGAAAGTATTCCACAGTGGAATGCTGTATACTCATGGAGCTGAAATCAGTGGGAAAACACAAGATGTAAGCCAGCTCTTAAAAGTTGGCTGTGTACTTTTAGAAGGCATTTGAAGACCAAATTCCAGAAGTAATTATGTATTCCAGTCAAATGGAGTTTTGCATTTGGTCTTTCATTTTTAAAAGAAATTGAATGTGTTCCCATTCATTTGTAATGGAAATATAATGTTGAATCATTAGGTGATATAAATCTTCAAAGTACCATTTTATCAGTCATGTCCTTTTCTTTAATGGAAATTTAAATCAGTAGAAAACAATAGAGCAGATCTTTATTTAGTTACAAATGTCAGAATCTGATTCTCCTCTATCTAAATCTTGTGCAGTCATATCTGCAGAGTAGATTTAAGATGGTACCATTCCAAAACACTGAATGTGGCTTCTCTTGCTGTTATCTGTTTTTTGAAAAACTAACCAAGGTCCAGTGCAATAATGAATAAGCCCTGTTGAGTTTCTACACAGATGTGTGACCAGACTTCAAGCTTCCAAAATCGACTGTACCTCATATTCAGACATTGTGAGATTGATTCATGATTTTATGATTCATGATTTACTTTCGTGTTCTGAAAAAGTAACAATAACCGTGTTTATCTATTTAGCTGCTTAGTTGGGCCTCATAGTACTATTAAAATACTTATTTCAGTTTATAGCCACTAAACTATAAACTGAAATAACTTTCTGACTATAGACAGAAAGGCATTTTTGATTTTGGCAACTGAAGTGTCATAGAAGGCGTGCATATGCTTATAGTTTTGAAGTCAGCCTACATCTCTGTCTCCCTGGATTGTGTTTAGTTGTAACCAAGACTATCAACTTCACCTTTTCAAATGAAATCAGAGAACTTGTTTTAATCAATTTCATTTTTGAGTACCAGGTCAGAATATTATTCTCTCCCTTAAAAGATTTAAGGTTGCCATAAATTTTCAGCAACAATAGTAATCCTATGAAAAAAAAAAGTATTTCCATGAGCAGATGGCTTTTGATATATCAAGGTTTTGCCATTTGTTTTAGTGCTTAAAATAAACATTATTTATAAGACCACTTACATTTTGATGTTACTTAATGAGGAATATGCATCATTGATTTGACTAGCTTAAGAGGTCATTTAGAACTTGCCCGTTAACAAGCTGTAATCTGCTGAGCACACAATGACTTTGTTTAAAATTATCTGTTCAGTGCTGATCAATGACAATAATTGTTTTGTACCAATCACTGTTGAAACTTGCTAATTACTTTGAAGGGCATATACACTTGTCTCTTTTTTCAAGAATTTTTTAAACATTCACCTTGGAATTAAAAAGAAGTATATTCATAGCATGTTTTACTTCCTTATAAAAGCAAACACTTAGAACTTTCACATTGACAATATAATCATCAGAAGCTTTGTGTAAAATGATCTTTTCTGAAAAGATTAGTCTTCACTTTTTTGATATCTGACATACAGTATTAGGGAAACAGAAATCTAGCATAAAATAATTTGAGACATAATGCAGTTTTTCTTACTTATGTTTCATTTAGTTGAAATCAGTGTGGTCATTCTGAACAGAAAGTGGTATAAATAAAGATAGAATGCAGCATTTAATTGGTACATTGAGCCCATTTGAGAAAATGATAGCTGTATACATTTTGAGTCTCCTGTCTTTTAGTTTGAGTTTTGATCCTATAACTAAGAAGTATCCAGTTCTGCATTTATAACTGGGAGGTGAAAACTGTCAGAAAGAGTTTCAAAGGGACCATAATCCTGCATTAATGAGCACACAGCTATATGGAAGCCAAGTTGCTCTTGTTGAGAAATTTTGAAGCCAAACAGAAAAACAAAGCTAAGATCCTTATTCACATGCAAAGGATTTTGCTTAATCCCAGATCTCTGAAGGCATACTCATTCTTTGCTCTCTCTCTATCCCTTTTTAACTCAATAAGCTTGTGTATGAGAAAGTGGAGTAGCAAAGGGTATGAAATTTACCATTACTTACTGCAAAGAAGCATGTTTAGTGCTTAACTTTTTCTGTTCTCATTTTGGCTACTCCTATAACTATTATTTATATATATCATAACAGTATCTAGAGGTCCGAACTCTTTTTATTAAAAAACAAACGAACATAAAAACCCACCAAAAAACTTCACAACATCACGTAGGAAAAGAAACAAACAACTTTTTTAATACAGTTTTGAGTCTTATTTGAGAAGAGAGGAAAATACATCATGGTGCATAAAGGGGAAACTGAAGAGGGTACTAACATTAAAAGTTAATATCCTCTTATTCCTAGTATCTCTAGTGCATAATCTTACTTTCTTGGTGACTCATCACTGAAAGACTTATTGAAAGCTTTCCTGTGATACTTGTTCTCATGTTAAATCTCATGTAAAGAGATAATCAAAACTGTACCACAAGGTGCCATCAGTTGAGACTGAATGCTAGTTTTTACTTTAAAAAATAATGGTTTGGCTTTTGAAATTGAAAAATGGTACCCAAGACAAAGTATGAAAATATGTAACCCTGCTTTAGTTAGTTTTCTTCTAGATGGCTCCTGTGAGTTACTGTTTTCAGCTCAGATAGAAAAATTGCAATAGCTTTTGTTGGTTATCACAGTGGTACAAAGGTGGGCTGCAGTGGAACTGGAAGGAGTAGAGACAATTTTGCCCGTTACTGAAGAGCACTCCCAAGACTTGATGATACAGACTCAGAAGTCACTGAGTGCAAAGGCTGATTGATAGTGTCGACAATGGGCAACTATTTTTTTTCCTTGCCTTCTTCCTGAATCAAACAGAATAAATCACAACATTCTTTTTGTCCTTTTTTTTCCTTTTTTTTTTTTTTTTTTTTTTAAATGCTGCTTTGGAATAAAAGGTGGGGTTAAAAAAAAAATAATTCTAAAACACATGCATTGCACTTCACTTAGCATATCATCCCTCATCCTTTCATTCTGGAAAAAGAAGTGTTGGTGTAACGGGAAAAAAAAAACCCCACATATTTCTTGTAGATACACCAAAGAATTTAAGTTCTTGAAAAGTCGTGCAGCCAGAAGGCCACGTGAGAAGGAGAGCTCTTGGCAAATAGCAACATTCTTCTATTCAATGCACTTAGTGAAGGGGAGTAACTTCTGGATCACAAGATCTCAATCTTCTCGCTTTTTTAATGTAGATTCTGCCTTTCAGCTGTGAAGTTTCTTAAGTTTTTATAGCTGTAAAAGTCAGAGAGATGGCAGTTGAGCAAGAGTGAATGTAATGCAGACTGGAAGATAGAAATGGGGAGGTGAATTTAGACATATATTGAGGAAAAAAAAAAAAAAGGGGGAGACAAAAAAGCCAGGAAAGAATTTTTTTTCAGGAAGATAAATAAGTTCAAGGATGAAAGAATGTGAAGAAAGAGGAACTATACAATGAGAACAGAAGAAAATATCATTAATCTATTTTCCAAATGTATTTATCCAGAATACACTGGCCTCTTATGGGAAAGAAAATGGAGAGTGAGGGCAGCTTTCTGCATGACTGAATAGAGCCAGTTTTGTCTTGCATCTGTACATGTCATGGCTTAAGGATAAATATGGCTTAGCCAAAAGGCAGTATTGATAATTTTTTTCCTGATTAATACTTGCTTACCCTTCTCACAAAACAGATAGCCAGTAAACCTGTAATCATTTCAGAAACATAATGATTAGAATTTTTAAGTATCAAAGAGGTTTCAATTGTTTTGTTGAAATAAATCTTGAGTAAAGTCAGGCTAGACCAAGTATTTATTTTGTTTGTTTGTGTCCTCTCTTTTATTTTTTTTCAACTGATGCTTTTAAAAATACACGAAAATATGAATCCTTTCTGGAGGAAGATGCTACCTAATTTCTGTTCTTAAAACAACTTCAGGTCTACGTACCCGATAGAAGTTTTCTTTTCCAGTTTAAGCTTTATCTGTTATACAGGAGGCATAGTGTTTTGTGATAAGATTATAATTAATGTGCAACAAATAGATGTTCATCATCTTACACTGGAGATTAAAGAACTGCAATTTGTAAACGATGTTTCCAGAAAGCCTGATTCACTGAGTTACTGGGAAAGCTTCTATTCAGTTTAGATTATATCCAGAGCACAAAGGTGAGAGTACAGCAGAAGATATTGGTGAGATGGTGACTCCACAGGGAATGAATATTGTACATGAGAAAAGACATAACTTCTGTTGTCTGCTTTTTCACTGTTCTTACACAGACCAATGCCACTGGCAGTAACAAACACATCTTTTCATTTTCACAGTCCATTATGAGCAGTGGTTTAAAACTTGATACTAATTTTTCAATGTTGGCATTTAATAGTAAGTTAATATCATTGTTTAACTACAATATGTTATGTCCTTTCTTCATCTTGTTCACTAAAACACATTGATGATTCTACTTGATATCACTTTTTGAGAAACCGTGTTATTTGGGAAATATAACGTATACTTGATATGCATACAAACTTTTGATTTGAAATATACTAAGTAAATATTTATTTCCTCTAGATTCAGAGAAGATGGCGAGGCTATTATGTTCGTAAATATATCCATAATTATTATGCACTGAAGAAATACCTGGAAGCCCTTTCTGTGAATAATGAGATTGTCAGGTAAAGAAAAAAATCCTTGTGATAAAGCATTCATTTCCTCTTCTTTTATTTCTAAGTTTATGGCACTAATTAAACTATTTATTTGAGTTTAAAATCCCCTCTATTATCAAATTTATATATGTATATGTCTTCATTCTTTTTATCCTAAGTCTGAGCATGGTGTGCCACGTTCTGTTCTCTTTTACACTATTAAGAATTCAGAACATATTTTTTTTAAGTAATTAGACATAATCTGGTTTTATACCAGTTTAATAAAACTGAATTTGGCTTTTCACCTATGCTTCGAACTCATAGATTAGTATGTCCTAAATATGTTTTGTTGAATTAGAATTTCTTTTTTCCACTATGAACAAGCTAACAAAAGTCTTTTCATTGTTTTTTTTTTTTTTTTCAAAATTGATTAGTGACAATGAATGAAAGTGCAGATTTGGATCTAATTTACATGTATGAGCTATACTATGAATACTAATTATGAAAGACATTGGTGTGGATATAGTAAAGTGGATTCTTTACATAGTTACAGAAGAGATTAATTCATCTATTAGATTTCTGGCTAGAACTGCTGTTGCTATATGTTCTGACTCTCTCTCTCCTATCCACTGCACGTCTTTCCCTGTACTTAAGTTGAAAGCTCTCTAAAATAGAGGCAATTTTTTCTTTCTAGCACATTTGTTGTCCTTATCCATGGCTATTTCTTCAGATAACAAGACAGCAAGTGGTATTTCTGCTGTACGGAACATAGACTGATTTGAGCTTTGTATTTTATTTATTTCCCCACATGCACCAAAGATCTGTGCTGGATACATATAACTTTGGAGGTGTCTTGGTTTTGGCTGGGACAGAGCATTTAAATCATGGCAGGAGGTCTACAAAAATATTTGTCTTATAGTACTTGGACATGTTCATCAGATTCCCTAGTATTTGCTTCAGGTCATTAAAAACCATAAAACGTATATATAGATGAAGTGCTGGGGCCTAAACGCTAAGCTCTGAATCAAGGCTGATGTGTGGATGATGGCCACAACCAAGCAGGAGAGACCTTCCTCTTGGTTTTCTCTCAAGGCCTGGCCAACCCTGGGTGAAAACCAGTTAGGAAATTAACACCAGGTGTCCTGCCTTTAAATTTAATAGTAGAAAGACTGACTCTTCCTGCAGTGGGTGGAGGAAGATTATTTATGTAGTGTGTGTTGTGCGGAGGATTTCCTGGTGTTGAAAGGGCTCCCTGACTGTCCACTGCAATTAGAGTTTCCAGCAATGGTGGGACAGACACTCAAGACCAGGATGGAATGGGGCTTGTGTATGTAATTATGCTTTTCTCTGCCAATTATTATAATGATTTCTGCATGGTTGGAGTTGGACCTGATGATGGTTTCTAGCTTGGGCTACTCCTTCCTTTGCTACTTTATGCACCATGAACGAATACCTCAATTTGTTTATTCCTCCTGTTTTTAGTCACATCATATCCTTCTTGTAGTCTGTGAGGTGGAATGATAAAGTCTGGCCTGTATGCTCCCTATTAATGGCCTTATTTTTTTTGCTGGGCCATGTAGTCAGGAAAAGAATGGAGTAACTGTTTTAATCAGAAATACTTTTTTTTTTGTGCTTTTTTTTTTTTTTTAAAGGTAAGGTTAGAAGTATGACTTTAGGTATACTAAAAATATGTCAAAATTGGTCTGTTGGAGCTCTTATCTGGCAGCTGATATACTGATATTCTGCTAATTTGGGTTCTCTTCTGGATTTCACAGAAATATATATCTTTCAGGTTACAAAATATATCTTTTGTATTTAAAGAAGTTAAAAATTAATTTTTGCTTCCATTTTAAAAATGTGTCAATGCTCAAGTGCAATCAAGAATCACTGTAGTAATCTCTTTACTGGGCTACATTTGAAAACTAATATATGTATTATCTTCAACATTCTTCTTATGAAATCTAACAGATGTTTAGTGAAGATCAGGTGTAGGCCCTCAGCCAAACAGATTTTTCCTGTCACTGCACTAAGTTGCTGCCAACTACTTTGGCCCCAAGGTGGCCCACTATGTTTCTTATGAGGAACACTGAACAAGGTAGAGGAGAGATTCTTTGCATGTTTTCAAGAGCCATCACATCAAATGTGGAATTCTTATAGAATGTGGAATTCTCAATTCAAAAAACATTTTTGCATATGCAGAATTATGGCAACTGTTCATTGTGAAAAAAAAAAAAACAAAACAGGAATTGTCTGGAGTTGAAGGAGTACACTCATGAAATATCTGGATTTTATTCCAGCATCAGCATAATGGAAATCTATATGTTGGCAGATAGTGCCACTAACATACTTGTGCACTCAGATCAGTCTGGATTTGAGTGTTTCACATCTACAGAACACTACAAACAACACAACATGATGCACGAAACAATGCATGTTTTCTTATTTGTGTTATCTCAAGAACTGATTTATCTGATGTATTTGTCAGATTATATGCGCTAGTGGAGTCAGTGCTAGTGAAGAGCCAAGTTTGTTCACATAGAGAAATAGAACCACAGTAAAACAATGATTTTAAGTTCAGAGTGATATAACATTCCTCCTCCCCCCCAGCCTATTTAAACTGTATTCTTTCTGAAATGGTAATGTAATTCTAAACTGAACTGCAATGCATAGTTCTCAGACTTATTGCCTAGATTAATGGTGATAGAATTTAATTTATCAACAATTACTTGAAATTACATTGCAAGTCCTTCTGAGATACATTTTTACCTCTTGGTTTCCAGAATCAGAAGTTGTGATTAATTTTCTCCTCCTTCTTTAAGGAGGAGCCTGCATCAAATTACCACTCTCTTGTTTCTAAGAGAAATTTCAGAGGAGATTGTCATGGAATTTTGGACATTCTACGAGTTTCTTGTAAGAGTATCTTACAAGAGTTATTGATCAAAGTTTGTTTCCTTCTCTTTTCTCCTTTGCCCTATATATTTTTTAAGTAAAAGATACTTCCCTTACTAAGGGATTTCCTCAACCAGTAACCACATCTTTACCATTCAGCTTTAATACAAGGCGTCCTTATTTAATAGGTGCCCTCATTTTGTAGCCAGACCTTTATCATTTGTCTTTACTGTGAAAACCCCAGGAGAAAGTAAACTTAATAGAAGCTGCCCCAATTTAAAACCATAGAGGGATGTAATTAAGTTTAACAGAAATTGATTTAACAGAATTTGACCTAAAATATGATTAAATAATAATAGTCATATTATGTGTGAATTTCCACTCACTTAACAGACTGTTTACCCTAACTTAAGACACTATTTTTCTATGAACTGAACATAACTGTCAGCTTTAGCTCCCAGATTGCCTGAGGAATGTGTAGGTTTTCCTCCAGCATTCCCACTGCTACAAAACCAATAGGTGTGATGTCTGCTGGTGTCCCCAGTAAAGTCCCTAGTAGTTCAGTTGAGAAGTGATTAGAATAATCACTTCATAGGGGGCAAAAGAATGAATTTGAACTCTGTTTACATAAGCACAAATTCAGATTTTTCTTGACGTTTATACAGTTTAGCCTCAGTATAATAGTGAAATGGGTTCTTTAGTCCTGAATTCCCTTTTTCCTACAAGATTCAGGAAGTTCTAAACCAAGCAAGGAAACCTGTTCTTAAATATTTTAGAAAATTTTGGTATGCAGATTTTTGTAATAAGTCATCATCTATAGCATCTATTTGTGTTTAAATAAATATGCATACTGTATTTTTTCTGAATATGAATCAGCTGGGTGATTGCATGTATAAAAACATGCATTAAAGTAAGTTCCATTGCTTCTCAGTGAAGGTAGTGTGTTTCACTTTAAGGGAAAATACCTTGTTTTGGAACATTCTTAAAACTGCATTTAATGTCTCCAAGAGCTTACAAAATGGGTACATAGGGAAATATGCCAAAAGCAATTAGCATAGGCTATAATTCCATATAATACATTAGAATTTTGTTTTATGTGAAACAGTTTCCAATCCATGATAAGCAAATGGACATCACATAAATTATCATGCTGGTGCCATTATATCAGAAGAATTTATGGATGATGTCAGTTGCCCAACTATGTGATTAACTTGCAGTTCTTCGACTAAGGTTATCTACACACTGGCCTTTAAACTACAGAAAAGCAACTTTGCTATATGTCAGGTGTGCCACTAGAGATAAGATTTTGGGATGTAGTGCTTCATTTGCTGATGAATGGCACCGTTTAAATTTTTCCCTAGGCACAGAACTCAGCAAGATAGCAGTGTCAAAAAAATAACAAAGCAGTGGCAAAGTACTGGTGTTGGTGTTCTTGTGTAATCAAGGCAGATAGTTTAGATTTCTTGGCTATTGAATAACCACTGACTTAGAGGTAGCAAACAGACCTGAATCTAGCTTTAGCAAGCATCATAGTCTCCATATACACTGTTAAGATTACAAATAGTGAATTTCATACGCTTAGAGGATCGACACCATGTTCTTCTTCCTCTTTTTTTGGTTTTAGTAGTAAAAAAGCCTTGAGAATGGCCCTGAAGAATATGACTTTCATTCAGGTTTGACTAGTTCTATCAGCAGATTTAGTATCACAGTAATCACTAAAGCTTTTTGGCCTTCAAGAAATGACAGATAATGCAAAGTGACAAAAATCACTTCCTTAGCAGCATGTATATTCACAAATAATTTGTGCAGTTCTGATTTTTTTATTTATAATCTTAATGAACAGTGAAATACAGTAGTGTTTCATGGTGCTAGTGATCTAATCTAATGCTTAGCTTTTCTGCAAATATGCCTGAGCATGTAGTACTAAAAAAACTAAGAGTACCTAGCTTGTTCTTGATTACTAGTGCATTACTAAGTTCTATTTACTTCTAACATGACAAGTATTTTCCCTCTCAAAACTTTTGAGGTAATGCTATTTTCCATGAAGTGGGCTTAAAATAAATCGTCTGATGTCATAGTAATATGAGAAGTTAGCCTCTATCTGTCTCTTCCTTTCTGATAAGGATAAGTCTAGGTGCTGCCCAGTTTCTCAAGTGTCAAAGTGTTTTGAAGAATGTATATATTGTCTTATAATTCAATTAAAATGTTCCTCCTCATTGACTGCAGAAGCAATTGATTCTGTAGTCTATTTTCAATTAGTGCCAAAGCCTTTCAGACAGCTCCTTGGAATTCTTGCAACAATAAAAGCCTCATTTTTGTAATGTTATCTTTCACTTGGTGTTTAATTAACTAATTTATCTTCAACCCATCTTCTTTTCATTGTCTTTAGAGATGTCTAGAGGAAATATATTATGCTTTTGTAACTTATTTACCTGTCATTTGAAATTTCTGAACATAAACTTATCCTGTCAGCTTTCTTTGGTACATGTAGAAATAGACTCAAGTGCCAAATATGCTTTCTTTTATTTAAATATTAATTTCCAGTAGTAGGGCACATAATGTGAGACATCTATGCCTTTTCTGGAGGATTTTAGGCATAACTGCTGTATCTCATAGGAAACAGAACTGTAATCCACTGAGGATCCCAGAGTACTTCCATAGCTACAAACTTGATGTTAGGATGAATATGATATAAAAACGTATTATTTGTTTCTTCTCTGTCATTGAACAATATTAAGATGGGCATAATAACTTAAGTGGTAGTTAGACCAGAGAAAAGCTTTAAAATGACGCATTTTAACAAAACTCATCTCTGATTAAAATGTTTTCTGCTGTCATGTATTTTGTGATGGTTGTTCTTTCTTAAATGTGTTTTCTGTAAATCCAACCTTCTTCACAGATTCTGAGCATAAAACCTCTCTTTGACAAGTCAGTCCATTTTTAGGCCTTCTCTTTGCCTACCTCTTTATGCACATTAACACAGTTTCATTTACATATATGCTTTTATACCACATATCTGCTTATATGCCTATGGACCTTTAATAATGCATTTTGCAAAAGGAAGACATTTTAGATAGACCTTTTATCTTTTTAGTTTGATCAGGAAATTGAAATGAACTGGATAAAGCTATAGAGCAGGCAATACCCTGTTTTAACTCCATTGGAAAGCTCTTTCTGAATGCAGTGAGGTTAGGGTAGAAACCATTGTGATTAGTCAGTAAGATGAATTTCCAACGCAGATTCAGCTAGACATGACTCACATGCCTTATTCTATTCATGTCTCCCTTGATCAAGTGGTGAAAACAGTCTTATCATGTTTTTAAACTAGTTCTGTGTAATATAGATCAAGCTTTGCAGATAAATGTGAATATAAATAACATAAATAACTGGTTAGACTGTAGTCTTTTAAAATACGAAGACTATATTTTCTCATACATTGTTGTAGAACACTAAACACAAAATTAGGACGAACAGATTAAATTGTAAGCTTTATTTCACTTGTATTCAAAGGAAATTTTAAAATCTGAGTGTGTAAAAAGAAATTTGAGATCCTTGCACTCACTCGTTTGACCAAATAGTCTGTGGTGTAGCTAATTACTTTTGGTGAAGGTAGCATAAAACAGGTGTGACAACATAGTATTGTAGAATAACAATAGTCTTATACCTGTGAGCTTTGAAGGCACTGTAGTGTCTGGATAGAATTTTTTATTTTTTAAAAGGACTGTTAGAATTACTGACAGCTCATACAACATTTTCTGAGGACAAAGACTGACTAATCTTAGCATTTTATATTGTTTTATAAAAAGAGACTTCGCAGTCTTACGTTTTGTCTGAAGTAGGATCTTCACTGTAAAATAAGTAAAAAAGGGGAAGAGGTACAGTTTCATTAAGCTCTAACATATCATTGACTGTCAGGTAGGTCTTGTTATGCTGTCCATCCTCATTTAACTATCCCACAAGATCTCTTAATGAAGTTAAGCCCCAAGTTCACTCCAGTAATTCTGTGGCAAGAGTTTGTGCAATGTAACAATTCATCACTTGTCAGGAAGGCACTTTTAGTTTATACATTTAATAAGGGCATCCTCTAGCTTGGTTAATTAGAAGTGAACAGTTTGCATATTTACTAAATGCAGAGTGTCATTGCCACCACGGCCTATTGCCTACATGAATTATTTCTCTATCTGCAATAAACAGCTGGGTAATTATTACTGCCATAATCAGATAAATTCCCTCTGTAAGGCTTTTCTTACATGGCAATTCTTTGAACTCATCCAAAGCTGAACAAAATTTATGAACTCCAGCAGCTAGGCCACTTTTTCATAGTGTAGTGTCCCTGTTCCCTATTTCAAGGACATGTAGAGTATCATAAATATTGTGTAAATTAGGAGGATAAATATGATTACCTAAAGATTACATATTAATAAACTTGATTTTCAAAATATAATTTTCAGGTTGTAACTGATTAAATTATAGCAGTTCTGGTTTTATCTAATTGTAGAGACATGACTGGCCATCTATATAAAGGCTATACTAGGTTATCAGGGAAGAGCTCTAAAGACTAAAGACTCATAAAAAATATATAAATATTTCTATTGTGCCTTTTGGAGAACTAGGCATTTCAGCTGCTTAGGTCATTAGAAGTATGACAAATTTTATGTGCCATTTATTCAACTCACTTAAAGCAGTTCTGTCATTAAAATAAAGTGACAATTTTTTTCTGGTATGACATTTTCTGTCTAATAATGAAGCATAAAATTAAATGCATGAATTTATATGTTACGTTACAAAATTATATGTTTATTTTACTAGTAGAAGCAATTTGTATACAAATAATGATGTAACTACATTTGTTTTATGCTACCTAAATATTTCACCTCATATGTGAGTGTATCTAGAGATACATCAGTAAGTACCTGATTTACACATACAGGTTTTCCAGAATGTACTGGAATCTAGATTATTTTTGGGTTCTTCAAAGAAACACAAAAGAAAATTAAAAGATATAACTGTCAATTTTTTTAAAAAAAAAAAACAAACCTTAATGCACAACAGTCCATTTGGTTTAACACCACAAGTTTGGTTTTTGAATCATAAGATACTGTGTCTAAGTGCAACTAGATAATTGTCAAGAAGCAAAGAATTAGTAGTCTCAGTAAATTATTTTATGGGTTTTCTAGACCATTATAAATAAACCCTTCTCTTACCTAAGAAGAGTTAGTTCTCTTAAGTACTCACTCAGGGGAGAAAGCAGAAAAAGTAATTTACTTCTGTTTTTATAGTCAAGAACAGTAATGAAGAATAACAAAAATCGTGTTTAGGGTTTTTTTTTTGTTGATGTTCCAGTGATGCTCAGAATAATGTTATTCTGAACTAGATAGTCTAGTCTGACTTCAGATCTATTGCCAGTATCATAGCTATCAATAACAAATTTATAACAACATCTGTAAAAAGTCCATTAAGCCTTGGCTGAACAATCTAGTCTTGATTTAAGAACATCAAAAGGTGGAAAATACCCTTTATATTCTACTTCAGGAGTTAATTACCTTTGGTTTTCAAAGTATGTCCCCATTGAAATAGTTTCTTTTTATCTTTGAACCATTGCTTCTTGTTATACCCTCCTCTATTAGACTAAAAACTCTTTTAATATTCAGAACCCATACATTAATCTAGCCACCTTTTAGTGTTTGTGCTAAACATAAAAAATGGAGGTCATTGCAAGATGTCTCTCTGTTTGAAATAATTTTTGTGACCATTTTAGACAGACTTTTGAACATTGCTTTAAAATACTATCAGCATCAGAAATTAGCACAGTTACAGTGTATAAGTAATTTTAATTTTTTTTTTTCCTTCTGATATATTATCAGCTTATGCATTGATTTGTATACTTTCTCATCACAGTATCATCTGCTTCATCTTTACAAATCCTACTCAGGATATTCCCCTTAAAAGCCATAGTTCCTCATACTGTGAGCATGATGGGGTTTTTTTTAAGCTGTGTGAAATTTTGCTTATTATTATCCCCCTTTCAAATTCTTCAGACTCTTTATCTTGTGGGGATAATTACATGAATCCATTAAGTTATCATTGACAATGAAGCTAAAACTGAATGTTTTGCTTTGAACTTCATAGTTCCTACTGCCTTCATACCAAATCAACATGACAGAGCAGTTCAAGAAAGCAACGTTTTCCACATCTTTTCTCCAAATAGATTATTCTTTTCTTGTCCAGTTAACGAGCCAATTGCAAAGTATTTTCAGCCTCCTCTAACAAACTGATCTTTCAGCTTGCATGACATCCAAAACGATACAGCAGTCATCAGCCTACTTGTACTTGGTGGTGGGAGGTCTCACCACCATCTAGCATTGTGTTCAGCTACTCAAGAAAGGATCTAGTAGTCAGATCAGAAAATTATGTGCTTACGTATGGGTAATAGAATCTAAATGTTGGATGTACTTTTTAGGCATGAATAATTTAGATGCCTAAATCTATAATTAAGTGTAGTCTGGTTTATGTGGTAGAACCCAAATTTCAAAGACTAGACTTAAATTCTGAGTGTACTTTCTTGCATGCCATACTAAATAATGCCTGATACTTTGAGGAGCTGATTACTTCAAAGTTTTCAAGACAGTAAGGTTGCCTAGTGCTACTATTTCTACACAATTCTACTACGATTTCCTAGCACCTCTGAACATTGAGATCTAGTTGATAATTTAAGTTTGGCAATTAGCCATTGCTGTGAAATCATATGCTTACAAGTAACACTGAGGTATTTAAAAATGTGCCACATCTCTACCAAACTGGTTTTGTGTTTTTCATAATATTTTATGCTTTGTTAAAAATGGCATCATAGATGCTCAAATGGTAACACCTTTCCATGAATACGGAATTTGAGAAAATCATCAGGTCCTATGGAATTCATTATGAAGATTTGAGATTTGTCATTACTGCTTTGCTATACGTAGTGGGTCATTAAATAAAAGTTCTCACTGCCGTGTCATTGTAAAACCCGTTTAATGTGAACAAAGTGTACCATTTTATTTGCAAACAGGTGCAGACTTTTGTACGAAAGTAGGTGAAAAATGTGAGTTAGGGAGTAGACCTCAGTCAAATTATTTCATAATACCTTGAGAAGGAAAATCAACTTGGCTGATGACCTTTAGAAGTTATAACATTGTTTGCTTTCTAAATCATATAATGTTGAATATTGTAAATGTTGCCAAGTACCATATATTAAAGCAAAAGGAATACAGATATGTCTACATTGTCCTGCACTGCAGCAGAGAGATAAGTTAGCTTAAATGAGTTCGTTCTAGTACTGGGAACAGCTTAACTGTAACAAAACATGGCAGTGTGCTTTCCTCTAGTTATTACTGTGCAGATGGTAGCATATATAGTCTTCTGGGAATTGCAGTGCCAAAAGATAACAGATACTTTCACATGACATTCACTAGGAAACTTTCCATGGTATTTGGCTGTGGTTAGACGTCCTCTTTTACACGTTGCTGGAAAAGCTAAGAACATGGCTGCTCTCTTAGCAGCTTAGCACTGACACTGTGCTAGAAATGATCACTGCTGCTAAACTGCTATCAGAATAATTTGTTTAGGGCTCTGTTTTCCGTTCTTGGCTAGATCAGCTTTGTTACTCCCAAATACTAATTTGTCTGTCTGAGCTAAACAATCAGGTTGATTCTCCATGAAGGAGTCAATAGGAAACAGACATGGAGTGAAAACATTTTTTCCTGTTATGGTTAGGTTTATTAGTATAGATCTGTGTGTAAATGAAGCTGAACCAGTATACTTGGGTCCAGTTCCTCAGCCAACAGAGGTTTCAGTGCTGTAGTTACTCTTATGCCACATCCATAATGGGTGGGTATTATAGTTTATTTAAATCAAAAGAATTAAGCTAACAAAATGTCATCGCTTAAATCAGATATTTTTTTTAAAAAAAAAATTTAACTTCACAGAATTTTGTGCTGCCAATGAATATGAAGTAAATTCAGCTTAAGAATTTAGACACACAAGGGAAAAACATTTGGACCATGTCTGCAAGTTCACTGAAAATGAAATAATTTGAAAATATTACATATTACCCAAAATGTAGGTTTTAAATAGGTGTGAGGAAAAATTCTGTATGAGTTGTTATTGTAACCTTAAGTAGAAGATCATTTATAATGGATTAGGGAGGATATTTCCTTTTTAGTTGTAAACTGGCTCTGCAATCAGTACTTTGAAAAGCTGTTGCACCCTCTTCAGTGCAGCAGTGGAAAATGGAAGGCTAAGATGGATGCATCAGACTGTTCTTTCCTATCATCTGGTGCATGCTGTATCTTGATCTCCTGATCTGCACAAGATGTTCATTCACTGCATGCCCTTCACCACTATGTTCATCACATTTCCTACGTGGCGTATTGATCACATTGTAGACCTTGACAGTTGAACTGGTATGTCACTTAATTCCACTAGTAGTGTACACTATGTGATGAAGGAAAGATGAGCAGAGTATGTTCTACTATGCACAAATTTTAATGGAATTTTAAAGTGTTATGAATTTATATCTGTAAAATTATTAATAATAGAAACCATAGGGTGATTTTGCATTCCTACACATTAGTTTTATTTATTGAAATTATTTTATCCTAAGGAGTCATAGTGGTTTCCTGTTCACTGCACTGTAATGACAGAGAAGTACCATTCCTCCAGACTTTGAAGAGAGCGTCATGATTAAGTTGTTGAATGGATTGATATAAACATTCACATTGAAAATTAGTAAGAATTTTGGGCGGTCATTTATGGTACGTCTCCTAGGCAGGAAGATACCTCATACCACTAATAGATGACTGCTTCTTTGAACATATTTTTCGTGGCAACTTGAAATCAAACATTTTGGTCATGGGATTCTGTCAGGGTACACACAGGAGTATACACCATGGTACAGCCAAGTAAGACGGTTAGAGATCTGCTCTATTCTGCTCAGTAAATCTGAACAGGATCATTCAAAAAATCAGAAAAAGGTGATCAAGCTGTCAAATGGTACATCACTAACATAAGTATACAGTATGTGGGTTCTGTTAAAACTTTGTCTTTAAGGTACACAGATCTATAAACTATTTTTACATCCTAGGCTAGTCTGTAGCTATATTTCATTTTCTCCCAAATATAATAGATTAAGTCAAATGATATTATTGTGTCAGTTCATACTCCATTCTCACCCACACCAATGTAATGTGAAATTGTGGCATGAAATGGTGTACCAAAAATATTGTCCCACTAATTTCATTTGCACTTCCATATTCTGTATTTGAGCAGGGAGGATGATGTATAGTCAGGAAGGTAAAGCTGATTTAGGTTATCTCCTTTTATGCTAAAGTTGCCTACCGCCTATGTTGCAGGAATTTCATGGTTTGGGGTCTGAACTTTTTAAAACTACAATAACTTCATACTCTTTTGAGTACTCTAAGCATTTATATTAATTATTGATTTTCTCAGATGCCCTTTATTTTAGTTAATATTGTTTTATGGTTGTCTGGTCGAGGGTCCACAGAATGCCAGTGAAAATGCAAAGAGAATGCAATAGTTTGATAAAGTTCAATAAATGTAGGTTGGTGTGAATTTGTAAAATGATGCAATTCTATGCAGATTTATTAAAATCTGTATATTGCTGAAATCATCACTTGAAGACCTTTCCAAAAGTGCCAGGAACAATATTCTATGTGTATTTTTAACCTTTGTACAGACAGCAGGAGCATTGTCAACTGAATTTACATCTCATAGCTGGAACCAACACCACTGCCTACTGCATAATGAAATTTCAGAATAACATTAAGTTACCCTGTCATATGAAAATATTTCAGTTTCAAACTATGTAAAACAAATAATTTTATCATTAACAAATCAATAGCTACTTCACACATTGGTTACACAAGATCATTTTTACTTGTGGAGTTTAGTCACATATACTGATAATCATGCCTATTTTCATTGACATGAAACATTTCCTATGACAAAGAAAACACACTTTGTGTTACCCAGTATATTCACTTTTCAAACAAAAGAATGCATCCTAAATTTGCACTAATAAACATTTATATTCTTCTGATTTGTTGAAAAACTTTCATATCATAAGACACTACATTTGTCAAAACTTACACTTATTTCCTCTAGAAAGATATTCCATAAAAATCTGTGTGGGAGAAACTCTGATTGGATTAAGTTTATATGGGAAGCCAGGTTTCTAGGAAGCCGCAGTAGATACTGTTAATACACTCCAATAAGCTCCGATATAAAGAAAAGATTATATGGTAAAAATATTACCCACTTTCTCAGTTACATGAGCAGTACTGTTCCAACTATGAGCCAAGTGACAGATTGATCATTTATAAAAACAGAACAATATTATTCATTAACTTAATACATGCTTTACATATACAGAACTCTTTTTTCTTCCCCCCATATTTGGTGAAGCTTTAAAAATGCAGGCCAAACAGTTTGCTCATATTGAATTCTTCCACCTCATACCAAGCCATGAAAGGTTCATCCTGAAGCAAATTTGGTTCAGAGTCCACTGAGTATCACGCATCATAGCTAGTATTCATAATATAATTATTTCCAAGAAAAGATTGCTTACTATTGCTCAATGAACCTAAGATATGTATGAACAAAGAGAAGGCTGGCCGTAAGTGTAAGGGTTTAATCCAAAAATAATTTCATTTCAATGAATTTTCAGTTGACTTTAATGGATTATGGATTTATTTTCTCTGTGAAGGCATACCAGTAGAAAAGAGAATGAAATTTCTCAAGAAACACATTTACCCATAAGCTATATAGAAGCCTAACTCTACTTGGAAGTTTAAGTTTGTCTTTCACATCACTCATAGCTATATACATTTTTCTGCATGGTAACAGTGAAACCCCCTGCACAGTGTCCAACGTGTCAGTATTAGCTAACTAACTAATACTAATGTGTGAAATAATATATACATATTCAACCACTTTTAGATTCTCTGCTTTCTTGTGATGTAAAAGTGATGGAAGTTTCAGGTTAAAATAGCTTTAAAATAAATCTATAAGCTAAACAATATATACTTTCCAGTCAAACAATACTTTGATTACTACATATCCCTTATTTTGTACTGCCTCTCTGGAGAGAATCATCTAGGGAGCTATTATCCCTGAGACAGAATTGTCTGTACGTTCTCGGCAACTGTACAGGGCAGTATAATGCATGATAGAAATATTGTAGCACAACTGACAAAAGGTGTAGGTGGCAAAAGTGTGTTGAAAACTGTTTATAACTGCTTAAAAAACCTCAAAATTTTAAATGGATTATCATACAGTGCTAATGAGGACATGTGATAACCAGGAAGGATCATGATGACTTGGTTGATTTGGGTAGTACTGTCTAAAAAGAATGAATTACACTGGGCTTCAACTATTTTAGACTTCATTTAATTTCAGCAAATAATGATTGCTAATCATTAATTCAAAGTAATCTGGTAAATTCAGATTGATGACAATAGGAAACATTTTGCATGCAATTATAATTCTATTTGTAATACAAATTTTTATTTTTATTATTGTTGTTTGGAGGGTTTTGTTACCAGTTGTGTTATAGATATCAAGGCTTCCATGTCCACTGTTGGGAAGAAGTGCCTGAGTATATAAGAACGTGAATAAACTGTAGTAATATGTTGATAGACATTTCATCAGTTATAGATAGCAGTAATAAATATGAATAGAGGACTCTGTAATCAAAATGGAAAAAGAAATAGTATTAAATATGTAAAACATAGATCATACACTCTGATATTGAAGGTAAAGTAGCATAACACAAAAGAACAAAGCCGATACTGTATGCATTGTCTATTTATTCATTTGTTTGTGATTGATTGATACAGAACAAAGTTTCCAAGTAAAAATGCTTATGTATCTAGATGCAGTGACTCTGAAATCTGTACCTTAAGGACGAAGAAAGGTCGCCAATCTCTCCAACTCCTAGTTCTTTGTCAAAATTGGACACAGTTAATGAGGTTTGTTTGGTACAGCACAAATTCCCAGACACAGATAGAGATCCTTTCAATGGAAACAAATTTGTTTGGCTTTACCAGGTTACTTAGCGATTAATAATAGCCTTGAGATTCAGGTCAGAAAGGTCGTCGTCCCTGCTTGCCAACACAATCTAAAATGTGCAGCCAGTCCAGCTCTGCAGGCTTTGAGGCCCCAAAACGCTATGCATAAAGTAAAACAGGCTATTTTCCAACTTCTTTTTTCATATTAATAAGCAATTTTCAAGAGAAGGGTGGCAAAATGGGGGCCATGCCACTCTAAGTAATTCATTTATTTTGCAATTTAATCTTATGTTGGAAAAAAATTACACTGCTGCAAAAGCATAGCATGGTGATTTTTAAACGTCAGTGTGCTTCATAAGTAACCTTGTATGAAATATTGTATTAGCAGCCTTTAACAGTAAACTGCAACAAAAAAATATTTCCAGAGATTGAAACGGACTTATACATCTTTTCCAATTTTTAATTTATTCCCTTTTGTTCTAATTTTTCTTTTACATTTGAAATAAAACACGCTTACTTACTAAATACTTATTTTAGTTGATAAAAACTAGAAAGATAGCATGAAACAAAATTTCTGTATTGCAACTTGTATTTAAGAATGCGATTTCATAGTGTTCAAATTTATAAAGCAATTATTACTCTTTCACATATTTTGATGAACTAATTTAAAATTATGATAATTTAAATATTAAGAATAAGTCTAAGTCACAATCTTTAAAAAAACTTTCAGGAGCAATACCAGTTTCCCGTGGGAATATTCATATCAGCAAACCTATTCATGTGCATACTTTGACAATATTTGACCCTTGTCCTAAAGTGTATTTTTTGGTACTCATTGAAACACTGTGGACCTCTCTAAATAACCTATTTTACAGGAATATTTGAATTATCCAGATATGAGAATAGTATACTTTGCTTTGCTTTTCATTTTATCATATACACACGTGCTTAAAAAAAATAGGCTAGAATTTACTTAATTAACTTTTAAACAATCTAAATGCTTGACTGAATACGCTTGGTGTCTTTGGCACACAGGTTAATTTGAACTAGCCATTTCTTAATAACAAAAATAACAAATGTTAATCAAACTAACCTTTTTTAACTGGGTCAGAAAAATTCCATACACGTGCACTGTGCACCATAGCACAGAATTTCGTTTCTTATAGAACATTAATTCACTCCACTGTTTGCATAATTTATGGCAAGCCTGGCTCTATGAAGAAAAGCCACCGAACAGGAAATCTGCACCTATTTTCTGTTTTCATCTAAACATTCAGTTAAAATTGTGAGTTTTCTCCATTCTTCAGGAGCCTGTATTAGGTACAGTTCTTTATTTCTTTAATGATGAAAGAATTTTCTATGACCTATTGAATACTCAGACCCACTCATTTAGGTGACACTGTGTGTTTGCAAACCTCTGTCATGCAGTTACGTTCTTCTTCCTTGTGGTGGCCTGTACCATTGCCATCAGATCGGAGTAGGAAGCGACCTGTGTCAGAAGCCTAACGCTATGGAAACTCCTCTTAAGGATGACACGTGTAAAAAGTTTACATCCACTTCTTCCTTATGCCTATATTCTCAGCTTTACAAAAAGCTCAAGGATCTAGGAGTTAACATCAACTCTTACCCTTTGTCTACTATGCTGTCTCATTCCATAAGGTCTTCCCTGTCTGCAGTGTTACAAGTCACTAGCTGAAACATGAGTGAACAACTTTCATTTTGAAACCATTTGAAGAAAAATCACTGTTATAATAACCTCTGCTTAGACAAATGCAAACTAAAATGGCACTTGAAGAAAAAAGAAGAAAGACACCTGTGAATGCTGTTTTATCAAGCTGTAAAATGATGAAAGTTGACATATTCTTCAAAAGAGTAAACAAGAACAACCAATATACTGTTCATAGTTTTCATCATTTCAACTCTATTCTGTCACAGTTATATCCGTGTAGAATCCTACTGCTGTGGCAGCGAATGAACTGTGATTTTGCATTCCAGTGGTGTCAGTATACCGCTAATACATAATAACAGAACACTGTGAAGCTATAAAAGGGTTAAAACATTATCAGGCTTTTATTGTTGTAAAATAATTAGCAGACTTATTTTATTGCAGGAGTGAACTCCAAATGTACACAGAAATGAAGGAAAAAGAAGAGAAAAGGAAAGACCTAGAAAAGAAAGAAAAGGAAAAGGAATACCAAGCCCGAAAGATGCATTACCTCCTTAGCACTGAGCAGGTTGGTATACCTGTCCCTGACAGCTCACGCAAACCGCTTGGGCCCCCAGCCTGACAGAGATAAACTAGCAGGCTGAATGGGACATGACTTGTTGAAAAGATATCACAAAGACACTCCTTCGAGTTCAATTTAGTGCTTTTCTATAGGCAAGAGCAGGTACCATGACTATTCTGTGACAGCAGCTTCATAGAGGCAGCATCAGCACTGCTGGCAGAAAGAGTCCAAGTCAGCAGTTTGATCTGCCACTGTGATAACACAACACGAAGGGCATAACCTCGCTTTAAAAACTCATTTTGACTGGCTTATTGTTGTGTTGTTGCACTTGTCAAGAACTAACAAGTTATTAAGCTGAGAAGGGATTTCATTTTTTCCCCCCTTTTTTTAATTGAGCTAATGCTTGGGTTGGTGCTGTGTTCTACTTGTTTTTAGGATAGATTTTAAATGCAGGTTTCCAGCTAAAGCTTTTCATAGAACTGCCTGAATCAGCTTATTTAACATGGTTGTTTTCACATAGAAATGCCTCATAAATTTTAAATATTTACTGATTAATTTGTTTTGTATTGATAAAAATGGTATATTTTTTCAAGCTTTCTTGTGTAAGCCGCTTTACAGACAGGTGAATATGGCAGTGGATACTTCTTATACAAAATTGATATGATTGGTAAAGCTTGTGGGTTTGTCTTGTTTTAGCCCCATTTTGTGAACTTTTGTAAAAAGAAAAATATTTTGCGTACATAAATGTTTGGTGACGGTTTTTCATAAGAATAAGGAATTAATTGTGCAATCAGGGTATGCTACTGTGAACTAAGAGCTTGCTTTTCATAGGTTGCTAATTATAATATGTGTGTAAGAACTGTTAATCCTAAAGAACACAGGAAAAATACCATGACACTTAGTGACAGAATTTTTTTTTTAAATCTTTCTCCATTTTGGCAATCATTTGTGATCTATGTCATAAATAGAAATATAGTTTAATTGACTTGATGTTATCTATGAAAACTTAGTTTGTAAATCAAATTTAAGTAGTGTTATTTGCAAAAAAAAAAAAAAAGCATAGTCAAATATTAGTAAAAAATAACGTTAAGTTCTCTGGGTTGTTTTTAGGCAGGGGAACTAGTTAGGAACTGAATTTAGCTCACAGTAATTGGCTTTTTCAGATATAGATCTAGAATATTAAGAATAGACTGCATAGTATTTTTATATTGTTTTAAACTGTAGAAAATTGGAGATTCTTGATTTGAACAGAACAATTCATGCAAACAGAAGAATAAACATTACTATGTTTACCTGGAGTACAAAAATTGTCTGGTTAGAGACATTGAGTGACCTGTGGTCCCAAAAGATTTTAGTAAACTTAGTTCACTTCTTATGATACCGGCTGAACAAGCAGTAACACGTTTTTAAGGAATGGCAAGTAGTATATTTTTTCAGCCATCCACCTGGAGGACTGCTGATAGAGGGCAGCAGTGACTACTATGTTCTGATGAATTTGGGCTTCTCATTTTACAGAATTAGAATTTAGCTGGTAGTGTTTTGAAGAGCAAAAATATACTTGTTTTTGCACGCTGAAGTGGTTTGTCAATACTGGGACTCAGAGCCCACAAAATTTTTCCTTTCAAAGTGCTGTGTTCCAAGTATCATCTGCTTTTGAAGGTAGTATTTTGAAACATGAATGAGTATAAATCAATGCAACACCCACAGACAATCTGAAAACTACCAAACCTATATATACAAACTACTTATTGCAACCAAAGCCTGTATTCCACAATTGCACATAGTTATAGGATTTGGTATCTTGCTAGAATACAGGGTAAATTATTTCAGTGCAGAATTTACTGGTTTGATGCTCTGTATCTGACAGTTTACTCTGTACCTGACAGTTTACTCTGTACATGCCTGGTCTTCTAATCTGACTGCATCTGCATCTTGCTGTCTTCAAAGGACAGTTAATTGGATTATTGAACAAGGTCCCTTCATGGCTCAATGGAACCAGGCAGCAAAAGTCAACATTTTTCATTTAAGAAAAAAAATTATCGTTTGTAAGTGAGCGGCATAGCAAGTGAAAAGAGAAGGTTGAGGAGCTGGACTTATTGTATAGTCATGTGTAAACTAAACCTCAGTAAGCTGTAGAGGTGGTCTGCTACAGTTTGCTACAATCTCCTCCCCTTCCTGACAAGCATAATGAAGTGCAATGATGGACCTGAGCCACCTTGTGCATCAAAGCTGCAGGTATTCAGTAAGGTCATATGGCCAGCATTGCAAAATCTGTATTTGCAGCAATTGTGTCAATTATATCCTATAGTTTTGAGTATTTTTGTTTTACTACAGGCAAAAAGGGTCAGAAAATGGTGTTTGTTTATTGACAGAAAAGAATTAAGTTGTTGCTCCTCAATTTTAGTAAGGAAAGGCATGTCAAGTTCCATCCTCTGCTCCTTACAAGCTGAAGTCCAGAAACCCATCTTAGAAGTATGTTACAGGTTAAACAGGGAGATGATCAGAGGCCGTAGCATTGCACTATGTAGCAGGTGATAAGTGATCTTTTCTGGTTTAAAGTTTACGAATTCTTTATTGATTGCAGAATTTGCTCTTATCATTCCACAGATTTTATCTATATATTAAATATATAGATTTACATCCACCTTTAATTGTTAGGATTCTTTCAGAATTCAAAAAGTAAGACTTCAAAATGCTAGTGTCATGAATGTACAGGACTGTTTGGTGTGTGTGTAATAACATCACCAATGATTAAGTCAACATGTTTTGTCTTTTTCATTAAATAACTTGTTATTCAAGCATTTTTTTTTCTATAAATGGTTACCATTATGAAGAAGGGGGAAAAAAAAGGAAGAAATGGATACCAAACTCTGAATTAGTATGCACTATTTGTTGTTACTAGTACCAGTTATATACGCATAGTCATATATAAACAGATGTGAGCTTGCTTTGATTACTTTCCAAGCCAATCTGGAGCTATAACATGGGGCTGAACCCAAACTAATTAGTCCTGTTGAGAGCCACGGCATGTTAGCTCAAGAATTAATGCAGTTACACAGCTCCTGGTCAGCTCAAAACTTGGGAATAATAAGTGTGTGCATGCTTTAAACTCAGGAACAAGGAATTTGATCTGCCTACAAGATATTACTTATAGGCATACCTACATTTAAGTTGTTTTGTCTGCAGTTCCCCACATTTCTGTGGAGGAGGTGTGTGTATTGAGTACCAACTGCTATGAAACTGACATTCAGGAAAATCTCTGGATGATAAAAAATGTATGCTACTATAAATTTTTTTTTGGTATTTTTTTGCAAACAGTTGATTGAGCATATTTTGCCATCGAAATTTACCAAATTTTACTATTTTCCATTGTTGCTTGTAGAAATACATCAGTTTTATACAAATGCTTTTATCCTCATGAGAACTAAGCCATTCATTTGAATAAAAGAACATTGGTATTTTAGCAAAGAAGTTTAAAGAAAAGAAATTTAAACAAGTTAAGATATTTGCATAATCAATAATTACTAACAGTAGTAATATTAATTTGCTGATATTAATAATATATTAATATTTTAGATTAATTTTACTATCTTTCTGTGAAAGTACAATGTTATACATCCTGCCATCTTTAAAATAGTTTTTTGCTTTATTAAAAATTTATTTATTTATTCTTTTTCTATAGTACCAGTGATATCTGTGTTACACAAATGTAACTCTATTCATAGACATAAGTGGGCTTGAAAAAAGAAAGTAAATTTTTACTTGACTTAAATTAAATGATTATTAAGCCAAATAACATTTGGAGAAATAAAGCATAAGTTATAAAACTTTATGGTTATGAAATACTGAGCTTTTAAGCAACTTGCTATATATGTCAGTAGTATCAATAACTAGTCAAGTAACTTCTTAGACAGAAGCTTCTTTTGTTTGAAGGAGATTTATCCCTTGAAGAGGAATCTTATAATCCCTATAATTATGAACACCACCTCCCCAAGTCAAGTTAATGCTCTTCTTATCACATGATAACTTACGTTGTCTGCTCTACCTACTATTTGCTTCTTGCAAGAGATTCCAGTATTGAATATCACAAGAAATAAATGAGGAGGCAATTTTTTTTTTCAAATCCATTTTAAAAACAAGATTTCCCATACTTTAGATTTTAAGATTTACATATATATAAAACAATGTTTCCTTGTTTGTTTTTACCTTAACATTCTGATAAATTCTTACCTTATGACAAATATGATCAAAATGCAGTACACATTTAACAAACCTTTGCCTTTGTTAAGAATATTTCTTGCCATTTCTTGTTGGCAAAACAATAGAAATAAGAGTGCAGATGCATATTTAATTTTTTTAATCTGTTTTTCTCATGACCTGCATTGTAATTTCTTATTGAGACATGAAACTTATAATAATATCTCTTATTAGTCCATAATCAGAGTATAATAGTTCTAGTACAGTGGTAGTGATTTTTTTTATTTGTCATTAATAACTGAACTACTTATTAAATGTGGTTTTAAAAACATGCTTATCTATGTAGATTATCCTTCTATATCATTGTAGTTTCCCATTCTGTGTTAACAAAATTCAGTATAATTGCATAGGATCTTACTTCTGCTCTTTGTCTTTGCAAGGCTGACATTTTTAGTAAGTGCCATCCCTTTGCAGAATGCCAACAAAGAGCCTTTCAAGTCAGTGAAAGAGAGAGTCACAAATGCATTGATAGCACCTTGCACAACTGCATATGAAGACCCCACATTTCTTGCAGCATGTGGCTGCATCATTCCTGTTATTTTTCTTCCAAGAAATTTTGCAGCTGGTCTTTGTCTTACAGTGATTAGAATGATAACTAGAACTAGGTATGTAATAGACTAAATCTAAAGATCCAGTATCAAGTATCTATTGACAGAGCAAGCAGCAATACTGAGGTGAGTCCGTGAGTGGGAGCAGGTCTGTCAGCTGCTGCTAGCATGACTTGCTCCACGGGTGGAGGATCTGCAAGTCCACAGTGTGGTGTGGACCAGAAGGCAGTAACTGAAAGGAGTCAGAGTGGGAGAAGTGGTGCGTGTCTTGTAAAGACAATGAGATGGGGAAAAGATTCCTATGGAAACAGTCCTCACAGTCCCACATCTGCAAAAGTCCCAGACTCATTTCCAAACCTGGACTTCCTGCTCTGTGATAAATCGTGCTGAGATTAGATGAGCTAATACTGGTTTTCTGTTCTGTGGGATCTTCTGTTCTATCTGAATCACAGAATAGTAGGGGTTGGAAGAGACCTCTGGAGATCTAGTCCAGCCTCCCTGCTAAAGCAGGTTCACCTCGGGCAGACTGCACAGGAACGCATCCAGGCGGGTGTTGAAAGTTTCCAGAGAAGGAGACTCCACAAGCAGTTTTGGCAGCCTGTTCCAGTGCTCTGTCACTCTCACAGTAAGGGTTTTCCTTATGTTTAAGCAACTTCGCAAGAAGTTATTTTGTGGAACTTTCTGTCTTCCAATTTGTACCTGTTGCCTCTAGTCCTATTGCTGGGCACCATTGGAAAGAGTCTGGCTCCATCTTCTTGACACCAACCTTTGAAGTATTTATAAGCATTGGTAAGATTCTCTCTCAACCTTCTCGTCTCCAGGCTAGAGCACTGAGACCTTGACAAAAATTAACCATGCAGTTGTGTCTGTACACCTGCTCTTGATTTTTGTACAGACTCTTCTTTCTGTTGGACCTTGATCAATTAGAAGATCTGACTGAGTCAGGAAGAAGGCTTCTCTGGCCCAGTATCGTATCTTTGACAGTGGCCAACAGCACTTCCCCAATGGGGAAGAGGAATAAAATGGGGCAATAGGGCAATACAATGACATGCCAAGAATACTCTCCCAGTTTCCAGTAATCAGTAGTTGAAGGACTTGTAGTTTTTTGTTGTAGAACTTTCCATTTTTGGTTTATTGAGATGTTCACTTTTTGCTTCTGTATTTTCTTCCAATTCCTACCTGTCTTAATGATCAGAGAAGGGCCAACCTAAACAAAGAGTGTGATAAGAGATCTAGGCCCACACCATTAGCTCTCAAATTGTGCTTCCTTGGAAGACCACGTTCAGCCATTCTTGCAGCATTGTTCTGCAGCATGCTCATTTCACAACATGTACTGTCTGTGGTACTCTGTCAAAGGAGAACATACAACTGCAAAGTGCCTTATTTTTTCTCCACAGTTTGGTGAGGTTCTTCAGATTGCATCTTCCACTCAAAGCAACAGTAAAGTCCATCACTTCTGCAGCCCTCTTTAGCAGGGTGACAATTTCTCTGGATATCCTTTGACAGTTTGTGAACAGATACTGCTCATAGCTTCTAAGTAATTTAGAGCTGCAAGAGAAGAACAAAGCCCATGTGTAATAATAGGCCTTTTTTGTTGTAAAAGTTACAAAACCTGCAACATTTATTTTAGTAACTGCCAGTAATAAGAAACGAGTTATCTTTTTTGATTGCAGTAGCTCCTTCAGTTTTCATTCCTTGCTCAAGTGTGTTACTCTCTCTCTGAGTCAAGTCTAATGTAGTTTAGATATGTGGCTGGTACTTGACCATATTCTTTCCCATTGAACTAATGCATTGGAAAGGATTACTTGTAGGGATATAACAGCTGGTGCTGTTATAAGGAAATATTTTTTATTCAACTATTTTTGACGGAGATAACCCTTTCCAGGAAGACATAAACATGTGAGACTATTAAAGAGTTATTTTTTTAGAACTACAGAAAACAATTTTTAAAAGAAATACTTTAAGAATAGTGTACTGTGACGAAGGAAATGTGAGCATTGAGTGCATAACAGTGAAAAGTTCTAGTTTCAGCAAGAAAAACTGAGTTTTTCCATTCTTATTCTCTCTGTACACCCATACTCCATAAGCAATTCCATTTTAGTGAAGTTATTTAGCAAACTTCTGTAGAAACTCTGGATTAGTGTTTTTGTGTGTAAAGGGCATAAATACCATGCCTCAAGGTTACTTTCCAGCTTTTGTTTTTCAGACCAGTTTTGGTTTTGTTTTCTGTAGTTATTGTAGAACTTAAAATTATATCACTTTTATCAGTTGTATCAGTCATTATTTCATGTTTGGCAGTTCATAAATTAAAATATTTTATATTCAAATTTTGTTCAGTGCTAAGGTATTTTTCAATTACATTTTTCCTGTCAACAGAGATGGCAATTCATAAACATTACACTGACCCTGTGTCCCCTTTTTACATTACTGGAAATCAGGAGTTAATTGTATTGGACTTACTATTGCACTTACATTAGGTATAAATGTTCTAAGTGAGGAAAGAAAAAAAGCCACAAAAGCCTTCCTGAAGCAGGCTAATGAATATTCAGAAGACACAACTGATTAATATGCTTCTAATCTAATGTGCTGTCCTGTAAGAACTTGAAAAACAATTGGTCTAGAATGACACTGTTTGACACCCACTCTGTCTCTGGACACCTGGCAGTTTTATTCTTACAATGGTGAGGACTCAGCAGATCAAAGCTCTGGCCTTTGATTTTCAGATCCACAGTTTAAGAGACAAGGCTGCAAGTTTGGTCATTTGAGCTTAGTCCCGAGTGAACAGTCCACATCACAAAATGATTATACATAATTTGTTACTATTGGCAATGTCTGTTCAGGAAAGGCCAAGGACTGAGCTAGCATGAAGAATGAATTAGCTCTTACCTTTTACATTTTATTTCCTCCCTCTTTACTGCTGTAATTTTATTATCCTGTCTCTAAAACATTCAGGGGATGGAATTATCATTCATTATAAGTACTAATACTTCCCGAAGATGAACTAAAATGGTTAATTTTTTTTTTAAATGTAGATTCCCCAATCACTGAACATCCCCACCTATCCATGGGTATTTAATATCCACTCATCACTTCTCTGCCAAGAAGTTAGATATTTCTGAAGCACTTTCCAAAGCTTGTACTATAAAAAAAGTCCCATTTAAATTAAAGACGAGAGAGTGAGCTTTCTTAACTCTTAGGCAGGCCTGCAGCTATATTCAAATACCATTAGTATATAAAGCACTTCATGCTGCAGTATTCTGTTTTTATAAAATACTGCTTCCAAAGGATTCTCAATTTACATTAAATCCTTCTTACAATACTTCTGACAGGTATGTTTGATCAGCAAGCCTTCTTAGTGTATTCACTTTCACAGTGGAAGCCAGATCTATCAGTCTATTCACAGGTATTCACTATAGGAAAATCATTCAAGTCTGGTGCCTCATGGGGCACTATACACACAATCTCAGTTCACTTGAAAGGAATCTCAGTTAATGTTGCTTAATGTTTCTGTCAAAAAGAAGGACAAAGTAAAGTAAACTGAAAGCAGCCAGTAACGGAGCTGTTTGTGATTCTGGAAGACATTGTACCCGAACAAAGAAAAATGTTTATGTCTAGAAGATTAGTTCTACTAGGTCTGAATTCCAAAAAAGACCTTTAAATGATTTGCACACATAATCAAAAATCTTTAGTTCTCTTAGAATTTAAGTGCAGTTCTTGCACTTTGGGATTACTCCTCCTGGGAACACTCAGGTTTGTAGTTCTGCTACTCAACACAGTATCATGGTGATGTAAAAAGAAGACAAGTGCTGGAAGCCAACATATACATCCAAAATCTACCTGATGCACTTTGCATCCAAAACTATTTAGTGACAAAGCATACAACGTTCTCAGATTTTCTGGTTTTGTTCATATCCTTTTCAATCAACCTTTCTCTTTCTCTAAGAAGGGGTAGTTGTCTCATTGGAAAGGGCAAGTACTGTCAAAGCCAAAACTAATATGGCAATGGTGCTGGTGTTCATGCTCAGAAAATTGTAACTCTCTAGGTTAAGGAGCAAAGGGAAGAGGATGGGGAAAAGCTACCTACTGACACCATGTCTTGCCAATGACTAGGCCTAGCGTGAATGACAGAGCCAGCAGAAAGACAAACCAGTAACTTGACTGTATTGAATAGAGAAAATTCAATCCAGGAATAATCACCAGGGGTACAAATAAGTCAATTAGTTCACACACAATCAACATCACCCCCAATGATCCCAACAACGATATTGCACAACCGACAATAGGCAGAACAAGTAAGGAACTGAGGTTTCTCATAGATGGAATGGGAAACAACCAAGTCAACAGGTTAATCACATAGGATAAAGGTAGCCACATGGCCATCTCTCACTCTCCTAGCCTGCATTTACAAAGGTCCAAGCTGACCCGGGCCCAGTTCCAGGAGAGTCATGAGGTCCTTCCCCAACCAGGAAGCTCTGTGGAGTGCACTCCACAGAGCAGACACTCCTGACTCCCTGCAAGTGGTCCCAGCTTTTATCCCCAAGCAGGGACACCTGACCTTTGTTCACTCAATGCGGGACCCCTGGGACTCATTTCCCTTATGGCTTTCCCTGCAGGGCCGGCCGCACCCTGGGGGGAAGCTATAAGGCAAACTCACCTCCTCTTTATGAAGGGCTGTGGGAATCGCCCATATGTCAACCTTAATTTGGGGCTCGGGGTTCAAATCCCAGCATTTCACACCATAACCTCCCTCCTGTAAGAAATAGATACCTATGTACCATTTCAGATATATTTCTACCTGGTGTCAGTGAACAGTACTTCCTTCCCATTCACTCTTCTCATAAGTCTCATTCTAGCACAAGTGGTAAGTGAAAGTGCTTCCAACAGAAATTGGTAATTTCTCCCTTTGCCACGCTTTCCAGAAACAAGATATTCACATCCCATTTTCTAAAGATAGTGAATGAATGAAGTTAAAAATAGAACAAATTTGATAATTTTAAGCATGTTCTGTGACAGTATCGCAAACTCTATTTTTCATCAAGGCTTCTTACTATAAATTCATTCTATTTGTTTGATAACTGGATAACTGTGCAAAGAAATGAGAAAGTTTACGCTGAAAAATCATCTGTCATTAGAAAAAGCTTAGCACACAATAGGATGTAAACTTTGAGTGGAGTTTTGTGACTGATCCTATGCAAACTCAGTTTTTAGAAGCATACCCATGTAGACATGGCAATATTTCTCAGAGATTCTTATGAACAGATTTTTACCAGCCATGTTACTCATACTAAACATATGTTATTATAGCATACTGGCATCTCTGTATCTACCATGTATTACAGCATTTAGCATCTCTGTGTCTAGCATTAGTCATTTAAAAATCCATTAACTGGAAGATTCCTGTGCTTAAACTGTCTTTTTCAGTATCTGAATTGCATAATCTCTATCTGTGTGGATTTTTCTAAACAGCAAACTTCTTGCTCAACTCCTGTGGGTAGGATTAATGGCAGAGTTTAAAGGACAAGCTGTGTGATCTATCATAAGTGTACATGCTGAGATCTTAGAAAAACATGACCACATTTTGTGTATTACTGTCAATTGGGGTGGCAAAAGGGTTGGATTGCTGCAGGGCCAGAAAACTGCTAAAAGCGAGTTATATATTGAATGTTGGCTTTGTGTAAGTTGTGGTGCACACATTTATGGAAGAATCTATATTGCAAGGAAATTACAATGTAGTGCAAATATCAAAGTAAATAGCTCACACACAGAGCCGTATTAACACATGCTTGCTCAAAGTAGAAGTCCATTGGCACTCTTAAAATTGTTACTCGTATAAATTTGGTTGTTGTGTAATTGTCTGATATTTGTACAAGCTTGATGTGATGTATGGTCTTGCTGATGTAATTTTTGAAACTATTATATCAGAAGTAGTATATGCTAAATAAGAAATAAGTGCACAAGAAGAGGGAGGTTAACAATGCCATGAGAGAAGTCATGAAGATAAAATATTGTACATTCTTCAACAGCAAACATTCCTGTTGATTAAGAAGTGGTACTGATCCTATCTGTGCTTTAATGAGACTTTAAGATGAGTGCTATACATACCATTTCTTTTGTTTTTTCAGCTCTTAGGCAAGTGCACAGTTTTTTCACTGTTCAATATTTCACTTAGTATCTAATATATACTATTAATATGGGAATTTTGTCTTTCTTGCAACTGACATGATGAAAACTGTATTATCTTCCCCCACTTATTTTCTTTACTTCCATTTTTTTCTATTTCAACAATCTTTCATTAAAAACTTCCTATTTTCATTTTTTCTTACTATGTCACTCTTTTCTACTAATTTCTGACTACCTTTACTGATCTAACATGTCTCTGTTCCCCCTTCTTTATTCTTTCCTGTATAAAACAATATGACCATTTCATAAACCCTCACCTCATTGTTTATTTCTCTTATTGAAGACTGCTTTGTTAAACATACTGCTACTTTTCAAGTTTTTGGTCATTTTCTAATCTTATAAGTTTACTACAGAAAATTGTTTAATAAATTTGTCAGAATATATGTCTGTGAGGGAAGATTCACATATAAGCACAATGCAACAGATGTAAGAAACAATGAAAAACAAGGAAATGTTTCCTTGTTGCACATGTATTTTTTGAGAAGTGAATGAAATCTTTAGCAGTTATTTTGTTAACAAAGGAAATTTCCATCTGATTTCCATCTATATCTGTTAACAAGAAATTCTCCTGGCTTCTGATATGTTGCAGGTAACTTCTGTTATTACATACCCAAAGATACTAAATGGTATAATTACAAGGATTTTTCTCAATCCAGTAAGAACAGAAGTGAATTTCAAGTTGAATTTTTTTTTTTTTTACAAAACTAATATTTTCCATTATGACTATGACAGTAGATGTCATTTTAAAGTTATAAATATCACACATTTGAATAGGTGCTCTGAAAAAATTTCACAGACGTAATTTTAGCCTCAAAATAACCCTGTAGAGTAAGGTAATACTCTCTGTGTGTTCATATGCAGCTATTGAGAAATGGAAGAATAAAATCCCCTTAAGAGTGATTTCAGACTCTCTTTGGACTAAGCTCTTTAAATCTCACTTATGCAGGGTGGTTGTACAAATAGGTTGGTTTTCAGAGTTTCCTAAAATTTGTACATGATCCCATACTCACTCCAGCACTTCTTAAATAGAAAATGGTAGCAGTGATGAAATTTCTGATTCCAGTTTAAAAGATAAACTCATTAAGTTAAAATGTATTTTTCTGCTTGTTTTGAAATCAAAAGTCAAATGAGAAGTCAGTAAGAGAACTTTGAATGCTCTTTTGATGTTTCGTGTCCTCATCCTAAGAGTATTATTTCCCACGTCACTGCTCACACATCCAAGTTATTATCCATGATCTAGTCAAGTTACCAAGAGCCTGAATAAGAATTAGATTTGACAGTGTAAGCCTCAGTCAGAGAATCAATGAAAGGTGCATACATTTTTGGGATTGCTGGACTGTGAGTTTTGGATATTGTGCAACAATGATCCATGCATTAGACTTAGAGTTTGTTTCTCTTTTGCCTTGTTGCCTATATAGCCAAGCAGTTGGTACCTGTTTGGAGACTCAGTTTTGTTTCCTGCAATTGAAGTTTGTGCCCGTACAGGTTTAGAGGTTGATTTTATGGTCTGTCCAGGACACCAGAGTTTCCTTAACACCTCATTGTATAGTCCATAAAATTGCAGGCTGATGTACTTATAAAAGTGCATTGAAAGCATGGTTGCACTATTGTTTTGGTATCAAGCAAACATTTCACAGATGAAAAGGACTGAACCAAGCTTTACAATCTGAAGGCAGAATAACAATAATTAATGCTTCTATTACTCTGTTTAAACAGAATATATATTAAGCAGAAGACAGGTAATTAATCCCACTTGAAAGAATATATGCTTCTCATCACTCATTTATGAATTCTTCAGTCTCTGCATGAAAGCAGTGTCTCAAACAAAGCTAAAATACCTTAGGTACAATAACAGGCTAGGTCCTCCAATTCTTCTTTAGACAAAATTCTTGAGAGTATATTTTTATGAGGATTACAGGATCAGGCCTAAGGAGTAGCATTAGCTCAGTGAGAACTAAACCTACATTTATAAAGCTGGGTGACACTTTTCCTACTGTCAGCTGTGGTAAGGAAATTTTATCTCAAATTGGAATGTTGTACCAGACTACACCAATTTCCAATATTTGAATAAAGTTTACACTATGCTTCTTAATTGTTAGTATGAAAAGGTGTTCATATTGTTTAAAAAATCACAAATTTTTCCTACTAGAACACATTCTAATATGGCTTAAATATTTTGATGTTTCAATTTTGAGTTCATGGACATAATTTTATTATACTTGTTACTAGAATGGTATTTGCAGATTTTTTACAGATGTCTCTTTCCCCAGTAAACTTCATATTATAGATATTTTTCTTTTATTTTCACTACATATGGAATATTCTGACAGCCTGTAATAAACCACTTATTTAGAAGTTCTAAATCCCTTTTCCTTTACAGATATGATTGCAGCATCATATAAACACATTTTTTCCTTGTGAACCATTAGTGTTCTAAGGTATTTCTTTTACCTCCTAGAGAAACTATAACTGGGGATTAACAAGATTGTTCACTGGAATTCATGTGGAAGCATAACTGCAGTGGCTGAGAAATGATCATGTTTCCTTTTAGTTCTCAGCAAGAGTAATTGAATGTTGAATATCTTACTAAACGCTGGACTGTGACAGTGTGTTAACACTCCGACTATCTCCTAACAGCAGGGCAATTATTTGCTGAGTGGGATTTTTATAAATCCCCTGGCAGTAGTATGTCCTGATAATTATGATGAAGTGCACTGGTCAGTGTTGATTCAGCAATCCCATCTCTAGCAAATATTTCATTCACAGCTCTCCTTCATGCTTTTACTTTTATGGCTTTTAAAGATATCTTACTGCTCCTCTCTGCTTGTTTGGTTCTTTTACAAATTGCAGTTGAGTAAAAAAGGATTTTCAAGTTAAGTCTCTATTTTGTTGAAGTCTTTTCCTTCTTGTTTAACTCCTTATTAAAAGACCAGAATGAGAGAGTAGGAATTCAGGTTTTTCTGCAACAATCACTTGCAAAGGCTTCCTTCCTCAAAGCTAATTTTTTCAAGATTAAATGACTGCTAAATGAAACATTTATATTCATTATATATGTTGATTATTCCAGACTTTCAGTGTTGATATGGAAAAGTAATTAAAATAAACCATACCTTTATTATTTAGTGAAATTAGAGTAAAAAATATTTTAAAGGTATGAGGTTACATTTTCTATGGACTTCATGCTTACATTTTATCTTCAGCTCAACTCAATCTATTTTTAATCTTGCATGTGTGTAATTATTTGCAAAGCAGTAGCTACACTGTATCTATTAGTGGATTATTTTCTTTGGCATTTTATCTGTAGACTTCAAATGCTCAGCCAAGAAATAAGAAAGAAGAGTAAGAAACGATTGATTCATAAATAAAAATTGCAGCATCTAAAAGTGTTCACAGTTTCTTATGCCACTTGGGATCACTGATCTTTTCTGAGGAACTCTCCAGCATAATCAACACTGCTGTGTCTTTCCCTTTCTACCTGCACCTTTTTCTTTTCTTTCTTCATTCCTTCTTTCTATTTCTTTTGCTGCTCTCTTCCTTCACAGTTTAGCTTTCAAGACAAGGTACTTAATAATTTCTTTGCTGTATTCTGGGAAAAGCAGTTAAGTCTTTTTCTTTGTATAGAAATGATGAACAGGAAGAAACAAAAATATTCTACAGCATGGACTAAATACAGGATTAGAGGTGGAAGCAATACAGAATATAAAAAAGTCTCAAACCAACAAATATTTTCTTTGCTAAAATTCATTAAATGAATATTTGTTTTCTTATGATTTTTTTCTTTCTTTATACGCCAACATTATTTATAAAGAAAATGATTGGGAGGAAACCAAATGATAGAGTGTTAGAAATGCAAAATGATTCAAAATATTAATGTAATGCTAAGGATGACTGGGTAACAAATGGTACATTTGCCAGTATGCTTGACCTGACACAATTAATATTCCAGGTCATGGTTGGGTTTCCATGATGGAAGGTCTGAGGCAGAGAATTCTGAGGGGAAAAAATATATCTATTGTATAACTCATTTCTCTCTTCTTTTTTTTTTTTTTTTTTTTCTTTTTTTAATTTTCCCTGGTGAGTCAGAACCAGTCTCAAAAAAACATAAAAATAATAATAACAATAAAAAAAATAAATCTGTGCTTTCACACCTCATTTGCCATATTCACCACTGGGCCACCATTCACCAGAAGAGCTTGTTGCAAGGAGGTCAGTAAGAAGCTATTAGCAGAGTCCCCTCCTGAGATTTCTATGGTCTTATTGAGGTAGAAGTTAGCATGACAGTACTGCAAATAACTCAGTTGTAGGATTTTTAACATTTAGCACAGATTTCCCCATAGTGTCTGTCACTTTAGAAAATTGTTCCCAGAAATGAAGTCCCATAAACCTGGCTTTGACACAGGCCTTTCTTAGTTGTGAAGAACACAGATGTGGAAAAATGTCATTCTCCCTGCAGGCAAGAGGTACTATTTGCAACCTATCCCAAAATTTTGGAGAGTAGTATATTTTCTTATGGATTAAAAGTGAGGAAAATATTGGAATCAAAATATGAGGTAATATCTCAAGACAGATGCTCTTCTACTACTGAAAACAATGGTTTTGTAGTTGAGAGAATATTGTGTAAAGAAGGAAAAGGATGAACACTTTTAAAACATTGTGCTGCTTTCAAGAAGATACACACATTTATTAAGTACCAAAGGCTTTGATCCTCTAGATTCTTAGATTTCTACAGACTGCCAGCTTTCTGCAGAGGACAGAGAGAATAGGGCATCCATCAACACACAGCACATGGTCATGAACTTATAAAAATAAGACTCTGATTTGCAGAGATATTTAAAAATTAATGGAAGGAATTTTGCCAGACATTGGTCTGAACTGGAAAGTAGAATAAAACTCGTTCCCTTTTCTCTCCTACCAGACTTTGCCAGTTTTAAATCTAGGCCTAAAACCTTACCACAAACCTTGGAGAATTTAGAGTTAATGAATATTAATTTTATCTGTCTGGATAGTAACTCTGCTGATTGCTTTCCTATCTGTCTGTTTGAATACTTAAACATACATAATTAAAATATAAAGTAATAAGCAAGGTTTGCTTGAAAAATTATTTAAGAAATGCACTTCATAATGAGTTTTGACCTAGATCTTACAAAGAGTTTCAACTGTAGAAGAAGCAACTTTTAGATTGTCCAGCTGGCCTCACTAAAAGTCAAAATCTTTTTTCATAGTTTGTACACTATCTATATATTTGACCTGATAGTATGCAAAAAAAAGGACAAAAGATGTTTCTTCGTTAAGATACTTTTTCAGCAATAATAAATCAAAAGACACTGAATCGAGAGATTCCCACTCCTATTTTGGGTAATTTTGGCGTCATTAAAAGTGCTAAAAGCCAATCTTATTTGTGCACCTTGAGATTTTCAGCAGCATTTCACAGTGTCTGAACCCTTTATGAACTGTCTTTTTTTTTCTGCCAATAAACATTTAAGCAAAGAAATATCGTTTAGACTTTCCATGGTATCTCAACATAGATTGCGAAATGCAGTTTCAGAAAGCCATTATAATCATGGAGCCATTAATATTGCTTCAAGTATGACTAACAGAAGCAATGCCATTTCTTACAGCCTGGACAGTATTTCACTTTAAAGTTATTCCTGCTTGTAATTCTTCAGAGAAAAAATATTTAAATTTTTTAAGATGTAATTTTCCACTTTGGGGAAACAAAACAAATCTGTGCTATGTAGATTGAAATAATCTAATTTTTTTGTTAAAATTTCCTACCCAATTTGCTCTTCAGCTATTTTTTTTTTTCAGGATTTGCTACTTATCAACAAATTTATGCATGCTAACTTCAGAGATTTGTTATTATGCCATAGTGGTTTATTCCAGATCATCCTGATTCTCAGTGATGGACATGGAGATGTTTTTCTTCTGGAAAACACACTTCTATTTGCAGTGACATTGTAGTTTTCTATGAAATGTGTTTCACAGACTTTATCATACACAGAACAGTATCTCTCCCATTAGCAGAGGACCTCTGCAGACTCATGGCATGACTAGAACACAGTCTCCACTTTAGACAGGATACAACAGCTGAACATATATTGTGTAGGAATTGGTAGGAAGATGAAGGAGCAATACAATGTTCAGTAAAACATAACAAAAAAGGTTGTCACAAGCAAGCACTTTCCTATTTTACTGTCATCAACAGAGTGAAGGCAAGAATTCATTGATTAGAATGTAGGCAGATCCAATGGCCACAGTAGGACTACTGAGTAAAGAGCCATAATGACCATGCACAGAGATGGATTGTAAATAGTCTGCATGGAATGTAATTTGTGTGGAAGACTTTGCCTGTGGCATATTATATTTGACAAAACTTATCTAACAAGTGTAGAGTGTAAATGCATTCAATAATTTTGGAAAAGTGCAATAAAGTCCAAGACAACATATGGAACTTGTTTTTATGTAGCACTCACAGGTCTCTGAGTGTGCACAAGCAAAAATATACCAGGTTAAACAGAAAATTGCAATAGAACAGCATATGATATGCTACTGAAACAGGAGAATTTGGAACTTTATGAGATGTTTATGTGAGTGAGAGGCAGACTTTTAAGATGCAGATGCAGCTGGATTTTACAGATGGACCTGCAATTTTGCATTCACTCCAGTGATTCTGCATGTCTGTTATTTGAAGGATGGCTGCCTGTCATTTTAGTCTGGCCTCCTGAAAAGTTGAAAGAACAACTAGTGTTTGTTTGGCATGCATATGTTTCTATCACTTATATCCATATCCTCTTTCCCATTACACATTTAGACTGATAGTGTAGTGGAACAGTTTATAGTGTTTGCATTAAGAGGGGAACATGTATCAGAGGGCCAAAATAAATTGTCATTAGGGCCAGATCACTTACAGAATTGAAGAATATAGCCCATAAAATTTTGAATAATCCAAAAATATTTTGAATAAGCTACCATGTCACAGTATTTCTGTTCATTAAACTATGTTTTATATGGGCCTTATTTAACTTTTTGACACAGCAAATCAGAACTTCCCAGTAGGATATGTTAATGAAAAATGCATTAGGGGTAATTGGGGAGTGTTCAATCCTCTCAGCCCCAAGAGATTAATACTTTATGAAGAGGTTGATGCTCTGCTTAGTTTTCTCATGAGTCCTCAGTAGTGTTCCAAAGGAGAAATGCAAGATTTTAATCATTTGCTCTTTTCCTTACCTTTCAAAAACAAAACTGATTTATTTTCCTAGTATTTTTATTCAGTACTTCTTAGCAATTAAAATTTTGATAAAAGCAATGAACAAAATATTTTAACTGAGCAAACCTACTTTAGAAGTCTGAAGAATACTCTGAGTATACTGTTGTAGAGTATATACTTAACTTTAAATCTACACAGTATCTTTAATTTTTACCAGGTGTATTTTAAGCATGTATCATCTGTTTTATAGGAGATTTAGTGACTTTGTACAATATGGTATAGGAATTTTCCTGTTTACTAATTGACAATTAATCCAGTAAACACGCATATGTCTATTTGTGAACTGTTTATATACAACTGATAATATCCCTACATTTATAGGAATGATTTGGGAATTGTCTATCACATAATTTTTGCTTTTGAGATGTTCACAGATTCTTAATAAAGTAGATAACAAGTTCAGAATTTTAAATGTATGCTTTATATTAGTAATTGCTGTGTAAGACCAGACTAGTGATGCCATTAATGTTGTATCCTGAAAAAATTAAATATAAAATTCAGTGAAGAATGAATCGTTCCATTTAATTCACAATTAATAAATTTAATTCTAAATATTTGTTTTTCGCAAGGTTTTTTTTTCCACAAGCACAGAGTTTAAAGGGACAAGAGTTACGTTTCTTCGCATAAACATTTATTTTACTCTTTTAAGTATGCATTTGGAAATAATAGGTAGTATATTTTTGTTCCTATTGTGTGTAGGAATTTAAATTAAACTTTAAATTTCAAAGCAATGGTAATAGTTTCCTTTTAAAACTGGATGCAAACTTGTACACTTTTAATTATTTTTTAAGGGAAAACTGGCGTCTTTGATTACTGCTACAGAAGGTGGAAGACTGAACGTGACTGACAGAAAACATGGGTTTGAGATACAGGAAACTCTTTTTTCCATAAAATGAAAGTTTTTGAACTAGTTTTTCAGCCTGTTTGAAGGGCTGAAACACAGATTATACATTACATTATCCTATTTAACCCCTTTTGTAACCGTAATGCAATGCCCAGAGATGCATTTAAACTATAGGTCATGTCAGTAGTTGTCAGAAACTTTATGTAGAACTGAATATTATAGATATATATTTTTTTTTTAATTGGCTTGATTCATACAATAAATGCAAGAACAAGTTCTAAGTCAGTTGAAGTCAAATATAACCCTATTTTCTGCTCAGATTGCAGGCATCTACAATTCACCATTCAGAAAATCCCCAGATCCAATGGAATTGCTGCTACGGAAGTCAAAGCCATTGAGCCACAGACGGCAGCAAATGAAGACAAGTCCCTTTGCCTATGAGCTCTGTGACTGGCCAACATGTACAAGGCCACCGACTTTCTCCACAGCACAGCTTCTGCCACCTATTGGCAGACAGAAACCTCAGGTAACATTTTCAGTTCTCTGACACAACTTTTATTCATATCTTTTATCACAGATTATCATAAGATAGCTCATGCTGGATCATCGAGTCCAAAAATCCCTTTTGTGGATTTGTTTTATTTGTACAGATCTAATGCTTGCATTCAGGATATAAAGTCTCTGAAACAGATTTGTCTTAAGGAAAAAGAAACCTAGGCAGTATGTAAAAAGAGGGAAATACAATTCTTTAGACTTTTATCCTTTGGGGAAAAACATATAAGTTCCAATATTTCAAAGGAAAAACCTGATTTAATTGAATATCAATATTATGTTTCATTAGAGGCAGTAAGCCATTTTTAAAATAGGAGAAATGAAAGGTAATAGGACAAAATAACCAGTTGTAATAACTTTTTCCTTTTTTTTTCAATTATTTTCCATATAAAGGCCAAGAGACCTCCTCTCAGTATAGAATATCTCCTGCTCTTTTGTGTCCACTAGCTGTATGTCAACTTTAATTACAAAACTTTCTACATTTTGTTCCGCATCACAGCCAAGTTGCCCAGCTCCCATTCTTAACTGACATGGTCTCAATTTTAATTTCAGCTGATGTCAACATATGCTGCAGAGAGCCTTTTCCCCCTCTTCTACAGAGTACTGGAGATCTCTGAGATAATGCATCAGAGTGAACATCCCACAAGATGGCAAAATAGCTTTTGCCACCTTATTATCAAAATCTGCTGGGAATATGCCCAATATACACAGCAGACAAACTTTTATACCTTTATGTTCTTCACTTGATGACATGTAGCTTTTGCCAGTGAATGCCTGATACAGTTACTTTTAGGATAGTATTCTATCTTTCCCTCTATACTGAAGACTTTTTCAGTTTGTCCAATCTACTGAACGTTCTATGTACCTCAGACGTACACTTTCAGTGCAAATTTGACTTTGAATGACCACAATGACTTCAGAATCTCTTACTTTTTTCTTACTTTTTTTTTTTTTTTTTTTGTACTACATCCTGTACTTAAATTTTATCAACCATATTTTGCTTAGAAAGAAAATATTTCTCAGGGAGTCCTTCTCAGTAACTTTCACTGAAGCTATCATTTAGCTGCACAAATTAAACAATAATAATGAGCAATAAGCAATGTCTAATATATATTTATTGGTATTTTACTCCTCTGAATCGATATGATTATTTTCACTATATTATTACAGGCCTTGCTAGATGTGATCTGAATACAGTTTTAATTTTGAACTACTGCTGTAGTTCACAATTTCCCGGTGGCTTATTGATTGCTTCCACATTGTTCTTCAGTGGGGACAGCCATGGGCATGCTAGCTATCTCACAGAGAAGAGGTTTTCTCACCTTTTTGTCATGACTGACTTGTCTGTAGTAGGACAAGTCTGTATCCGTAGTGAGACATGAAGACAAAAGCAGTTGTGTTAGAGCACAAGAAGAAGACATAGGCCTGCCAGAATACCTCAAGAGAAGTAGGGGTGATCCACACAGAAAGCCATCCTGCTTATAACAGTAAGAATCCTCTTCAAGGCATATCTCCATCTTTGTCCTTCCTTCCTTATGTTCTTCCTACCTTAACTGCTTGAGCTTCCTCACTGAATGAACTCATTGACTCACATTAGAATTGAGACAAGGTTTGAGCCAACAGCTTGGGTCATCAGGGAATTTGGAGCTGAGATAAATAGAACGTTATAACTTTACCTTCTGGGACCAAAAGGACTATGACAGTCCTTCAGTGGGATGTGACTGAATGCATTGTCTCTCAGGACTGAGTGGAAGATTTTGCCTAGAGGACGTGGTACCAGAATCACAGTTTTAAATAAAGAGGGAATTCAGAGGTTTTCCATTGATAAGTTGCTCTTGTAAAACCGTTTTACTGTATACAAAGTATGTTACAAGCTTCTCTTTGGATTTGGAATATTTTATAGACCTTTCTAAGTTCAGATGCACTCACAGCAGTTGTGCACAGATAGCCTTTTAGAACAAACCAGAAGAGTTCTGGTTATTTTCTGCACCTCAAAGAGGGAATTTGCTATATAATACTTTAATCCTTTCAGCACCCTGGGATGTACACTGTGGGGTAAATTTTCAAAGCACAGTGCGTGGATTTAGCTGCGCGACTCTTATTGATGTTAATGGGAGTCACACGGCTAAATCCCTGCACAACACTTTGACAATTTAGGGTTGTATGTCTAAGGAAAGGACACTGGGTAGAGCTGGTGAAACAGCTGGAAATGAAAACCCATCAGAACGCATCATCCTGAAAGTTGTCTGGTGTGACAATAAGGAATTTAATTACTAGAAATACTTGTGTCCTAGTTCTCTGTGGTAACACTTTTTGGCACCAAGCCTCTTCTTCTAATATCTATCAGGCCCACTGTGAGTCACTTGTTACTTCACTGTTCTTTCAGGTATCTAAAATTTATATGGCTCAGAGGGTTGGATATTTTATATGGGAATTTTAATTATGTATGTTTAAAAAACAAAAATTAGTTATCAGCTTTTTCTTAAGAAAATGGATATTTAGCATTTTATAGGCAAGCTCTGCGTGTGTAAGAGTATTTTTGAAAGAAAAGTTTTAATGGTGCTTATATATCAGTTGGATCTCTCATTTTTATTACTGAGTTAACTAGAATTTCAGTTTGATGGAAACACAGATAATGCTAAAATTAGTAATCTGTTCATTTAAGGGCATTAATAGCAGAAAGCACATTGCCATTTTTAGGGGATTTTTTTTGCATGCTATTAAGCTCTCCTGGAACGGGAGCAGTGAAGAACCTACGATTTTGTATAGATCATTATTTTTACCACAAGTGTCTGATTTCATTTTAAAGTAGTAAGAATGCCTATCTGCTAACCTTTGTTTGGCAGACCAATCAGTAGCAAGAAGATTTATACTAAGTACAATTTCCAAGCATAGAACATACAGTTCTGTGACTCCCTCTCTTCCTTTCGTAGCTTGACCTCCCCAGGGAGATTTCCATTTTGAAGCAGCATGCCTGAATGCTTCCAGGCAGCACCAATTTTAAAATATTTGTAAGCACCATTCTACCACAGGTTCCACAAATCTTAAGGCTAATTTTGTAAAATGGAAATAGGTAAATGGGCTTTTTAGAGATCTTGTCTTCTTAGATATATTCCTTAGGTGTCTATTGCTAGGTAAGTTTCTTCAAACACCTAATTCACAGGAATGGAAAAATCTGCAAGGAATATTTAGAATTATCTTAATATGCTAACTCGTATACCCCGCTTTCAGTAGTGACAACACAGCCTTGCTTTAGAGACCTTTGCTTAGCTACATCCTTTCCCTCCCCTTCCATTAGTAGTTGGACTCTATTAATTTCATTTGAACTATGGATTGAGAAAGAGTTAGAAGGGCTTAGAAATTAAAGATGGGAAAAAAAAAATCCTTGGTTGGATATCTGATTTGGCCCTCACTGTGGTGGAATATGAATCAATATTTTACAATGAAGAAGAAATACAATATTCTCAAAGACTACTTCCTAAAAGCAAACATATTTATCTTGATATTATTTGACAATATTATTTCTTTCTTCTGTGCTCCATATATTCAATTCATGCAAACATCTTGCAATACAGAGGATTTGTTTTATTATAATTTTTAAACTTTTAAAATAATTTGATCATCAGTTTGTATATTACTATAAGACTGCTAACTAGTTTTAATATACTGTTCTAGTATTGTTCTCTCACAGATGGTAACACTTTTCATTCTGTTTTTAAAGACTCATTGTGGTCTTCTAAAATGAATGTATTTTTTCACACATAGAATGTAGAAGCAAAAAAATATCTGCAAGAAGTGTAAACATTAGGCTTACTTGCTTACTACGATCTTTAAGAAGATCTCCAAATCATGGTGCTGTGCCTTTAAAAAGCAAAGTTCCAATAAAAATCCATTAACTACTTTCAAATATAGCAATCCTCCTGTCCAGCTGTGAAAAGTACTAGATGATACTTATTTGCCATTTGTGTTATTTACGGTCCATGACTTTTATGGTAACTGGTTCCTATTATTGGTTTCTATTAATGTAAAACATAAGTGAACATAAATGAGGCGTGAATCATTTCTTTTTATTAGCCCCACAGTCTTCACTCAGTGCTTGCAGTAACTCCAGCTGTGACTTGTTAGTGATAACCTATTTAAAGAAGGATATCTTTAAGAATAAAGGCTGTGATTAGGATTCTTTGTCTCTTCATAGTTCCAGGTTCCACTGGTTTATTGTAGGATCAACAGCGATGAAAATAAAATAAAAAAATAATTAGCAACACTTCTAAATCCAGAGTTTCCACTACGCTTTCCTGAATGTAACACAGTAGTAATTATACTCCGGGTAGGTTTTTCCTGGTTAGTACTAAAACCAAGACATAGGACATGTCCCTTTGACAGGGCAGGAAAGGATTTCCTGCTGCTCTTTATTTGTGATGTTAAATGGTAGATGCTGATATGATCAGTTATTAAAAAATATAACCTGGAAAAAAAAGTATATATATGTTTATACAGAAAGAGACTTGTGAAAGAATTATGGGCCTTTTTTTTTTTTTTAAGAATAATGAAATTCATGTAGATTTAGACTTTTCAAAAGTGGACTATAAACTATATTATTGAAGTCATTAGTTTGAATTCTATTAACAGAATTATATCTTAAATCATGTATTAAGTTCCCTTCCAGGTGAATTTATAATTAATTTGAGAAGAGCATACCCTTTAAGGTAAAACATCATTTATCCCATGAAGAGGAAAAGACTTAAGCTTTCTGCTTAAGCAGAATTTAAGTGCAGTTAGTACTTATGTACTAGATATTATTTCAGCAGTATTTTTTTTTCTAAGGAAAACCTGTGTTTTCCTAATCAGTTCCTGCAATATGTTGTTTTAAAATAATACATAATTATTAGTAGCTGAATAAATCTGGAGTGCCTGTTTCTCACTCTTTCTTTGGAGCTCTAGAGCACGTTATCAACCTTTGTGTTATCTGTAACTCTCTATCAAAATGAAGTGCTTTAATTACATTGGAAGAGAAGTCTTGCTACGCTTCCCAGATGCTCTGTGTCCTCTTTCATCAGTGATGTATCATGAATAAAAAAAGGAAAGAAAGGAACTGTAACCCCACAATAAAACACTCATACCTTTCAGGGGCCTTTCCGTGATACTGCTGAAGTGTTGCGGCAGCGCTACAAGCCTTTGGAACCAACCTTGCGAGTGGCAGCATCAATCAATTCACTAAAGAAGGCCAGAGAGGAAATAAAAAGGGAGGAATGGAGAAACCGCATACATGACAATGAGTAAGTTCTTTCTTTTTTCTTATATTGTTATGAGAATGTTTGCTTTATTCTGTTGCTTTCAGAAACCTTTCATGCCTGACAAAATGAAATGTCAACCTGACAGCTTGCTAGCAAACATTCTGTGTACATACTCCTAAATTCCGTGTCCTTAGATTATAAACTGTTCAGGGCAAAGACCTTATCTTGTAATTGTGTGACATGTGTCATCCATATCTATGAATTCATAGAAGAACTTAATAATAATAATAATATGTGATACAACAGGTGGGCTTAATGGGAAATAAGAAAACAAATGCAAATTCTGTTTTGCCAAGGCACCTTGCCAGAGGAAAAAATACTGTTTTGGTCTTCGTATTCAGGGAGCTTACAGACTATGGGAGGAAAAAATGGTGTTGCATGCCAATGAGACTCGCTTTCTCTCCCAGTAGACTACCAAAGCTCACTTGGAAGGGAAGGGAGCATATGTTGCACATGTTAGAACATGATGCAAAAACTGTAATCGTCTTTGAAGCAGTTTGGTTTCCCAAGCTGTAGCATCTGTAATAGTGTCAGACAGACCAATTCTTTTCCGTACAATCCCCAATACAGACATAATCCATACCAAAAGATTTAAGCCTTCTGTCCCCAAAAATATAAGGCTATCGATAAAATATTTCCAATTTTTTTTTCTTATCATGATGGAACTCTTTTTTTCCAATCTTAATAAAAGCCTGTTGAGTCACTTGCTCTTGCTTTGTAGTTAACTAGAAAGAAAAAAAAAAAGATGTTTTGTCAACTTCTCTCTTGAATTCACTGCTCTTGGCAATCCTTTGACACATTAATACCAGAATTCAGGGCAGAAAGGAATCACTTTTCCTCATGAGCAGCTTGTGATCCGCTGATTCACTGGGACAAGATGCTTTGCTGTCTTTGATCCGTTTCAAGCTTTTCTAACAGCTCTGTGTTGCCATGTGTCAGCTTCAGAACTGGAACTTAAGAATGCCAGAATAGATTGCATTTGCATGGTTTGGGTTTTATGCTTTCATTGTTAGACTGTTTTCCTCACAGTTTTCTTGATTTAATATTAAAATTGACTTTAAATGGAAATTCTACTCAAAAACAGTTTTGAAAGAAAAAAAATCTCCTAGTATGGCTACTTTTCTAGTCTTAGAAAATGTTAACATATTATATTTGGTGCCAAAAATGAGATACAGTACTTTGTATTCCTTTCATACTGAAAGGAAAGTCACCATTCCTGGAGGTGTTCAAAAAACTTATAGATGTGGCACTTCAGGACATAGTTTAGTGGTTATGGTAGAATTGGGTTGATGGTTGGACTTGATGATCTTAGAGGTCTTTCCTAACCTTAATGATTCTATGAAAACATAACTGAATTTAGTTAAAAGTGAAAAGATACTTTAGTTTTCTATTCCTCTCTGCATCCTTTCATTTTCTGCGGTGAGAGAGAAGCAGCTTAACTTTCACATCACAGCTTGAATTAGTTTTTTTTTTTTTTTTAATTCTAACTTCTCCTAGTTTATTAAAAAAAAAAAAAAAAAGGAAACAAAACCCAAGCCAAACCCCAAACCTGCTAGGTAACAATTAATATTATGAGTTTCATTTAAAGTGTTCATTTCACTGAATGAGTTTTGATTGATGCATTCCAAGTGAGGATGGATGACATCCTTCATTTATAGACATGACTATATTGCCCAGTCTTTATTTGATGAGTTTTACCCCAGACATCACTGTATCAACAGTTTCAGAAGGTCAGATCGTGTAATAAATATTTTATGGACTCTCTTCAGTGAGTGAATTGTAAAGCTTTGGTCTTGTGCAGTTTAAGTTTGGGATCTCCAACTTTGACATATATTAATTGATCAGAGGTCTTTATTTACTTTATGGGTAAGGAAGCATTTAGTGTCATCCTTAATGCACAGAAGCAATGTCCTAACATCAATGATTCTCAGCTTCATGCACGCTAAATGCATAGTGTATTATACATTTTCAGGCTGTGAACATTCCATTTGTGCTTCATATTCAACCAACCATGTACGGGTCACATCTGTAACCTTGAAAAGGTGATGACAGAGTTGCAGGTCATCATCAGGACTAATGCTCACTAGTAATGCTGCAGCTGCAGTGTGGTATGCCCGTGTCCAGCAAGGAGTCAACAAAGGGTTACTCAGATTCTATACTATTTTTTTCTCAGAATTGTCTATTATGAATTGACAAATTTCTGTCTTTTTCTATGTAATTGTGTACTTTGGGACTGTATTTCTTCCTGGTAGTGCTTTCTATGCTGATTATTCTTCTATTTTAGAAAATAAGGAGAGAATGAGCAGTGGAAAAGTGTGGCATTTGTTAAGAAAGCTTGTGTTTGCATAAAACGACAAACTGAATCCTCAATCTGTGTATTTCCAGAGTATTGTGTGATATCTCTTAAGGTCGAAAAATTGTTGGTGTATACCTGGAATTTCCAGTAACATCCAGAATCCCCACTTACCTTTGCTTATCAGGGTTCTTTAAAGTGATAATATGTTTTCTCTAAGTGTTTCAAGCTCTAAGAAAGTTTTTGTTTCTGCTAAAACAGGGAAATAATTCAAAAAGATGTGGGAGAGTTTGAGGTAGGTGGAAGCAGTAGAAGTGAAAGCAAGAGGGAATGTTGTGCTTACTTAAAGCAGCTGTTGGAATTTCCCATTTTGTAATGAAAGAGCAACTGGGTAATCTAGCCTAATAAGAATGATTCCTTTCTCTCATGCAATTGAAGCTGTTACTTCCTTATTGTGCTATTTTTCATACAAATGAAGTGATTTTCCCTTCCACACAGATAGGAATAACAATTGGACTCCTTTGGGATGGCCACTTAATAAACTAGTGTCTAGTTTGAGACACCAACTGCTGGATCCAGCAGATTTAAAACACTAAGCATGAAAAGCTCTTTACTCAGTTGCATGCAGCTGTGGTGATAGAAGGTGATAAATGCGAATAGGGATAAACCAGCAATAGCGTAAGGCTGATTTATTGTAGTCTTCTGGTGTGACACCAGGCAAGTCATCTCAGCTTCTGGCTGTGTTCATGCTCAGTGCTGCACTGGAGGTAACCTGAACACACTGGTTCACTTGTGTGCAGCAGAGTGCAATGTCTGCCCACCCCGCCTCTCACACGCTGTGTGAACGTTGCAGCACCAAGCTTCTCATGGGCTTATTCTCAGCAAGGTGCTGCTTTCCCCTGGAACCAGCTTAGGTGCCTCTGTGTTGCACAGTGCTGTGCATGAAAGTTGTGCTTACAGAGAAGGTGGGCATCTAAATAAGCTCCATACCTGCAGAGCATCAGTGTTATGAGCTGCCTGGTATTATGGTATTAATGGTAGTAACATGTAAAAAGCAAGTCACATTGATGAGATTTAAGACTTAAAAAAATCTTTTCATTTCTACATTTATAAAACGTTTTACTGTATATCTGACTTGGCTGCAATGAAAATGGCTACTACACTTAATGTCATACAAATATAACACATCTTAAAACTTTTTTCAAATTATATTTAGTTTCTCATGTGCTTTGCAACTTCAGCAATTTGCATATTTTCCGGACTGTTATTGTAGTATGATAAACAGGGATTATCATATATTTTCAGATAATGTTTTCTTAACAATTCAACTTCTATTCGTAACTCTTCCATTTATTTTAATTACTAGCACAGTGTGCAACATTTATTAATCAGCAGAGTCTTTTTAAGTTAAAATACTAAATTAGCTAACCCCATTAACACAGAATACTCCAAACAAGCAGTAATAGGAGAGGTAGTTACTGTGCAAATCGTATTATACATGCGGGTGCTCTAGGGCACAGTTAAGCATGATTACCCTCTTTTGATCCAGTATTCCTCTGCTTCTTCCAGCTAATTTCCACTGGAAATTTACAAAGTAGCGCCTTCATTTTTCCATCTTAATTTTTCTAATGAAGTTCTGGTACTTTATAACACTGGGGATGCAGATAATAAGTCTGTGTATAATTAAGAAGTTCCAGAATTTGCTGCAGAATTGATCTCTTTTACTTCCTACAAGAACTAGACTATGCTTTTCTTTGCCATTTCACATTGTTTCAGACAGGGGTTAAACAAAAACAGCCAGAGGAGTCTTAGATTTACTGGTGTTAGAATAAAGTGATTGATTGTTTAATGAAAATATAGGCATTTAATGTGTTACTGTAGACAATATTTGTAATAATGCACCCAGAGTAAGTTTCTTATAGAAAAAAAATACTGTGCTAAGGTAATCTGAATAGATATAAGTAAAATATTCTGGGTTTATTTTTGTAAATAGTACTTTGATTTTAATATGCCCTCATTATGAAGTAACTAATGGCTGCCCTGCTGCATGCAGTTCTTTTGCTACGAAAAAAACATTGTGCTTCTTCCATTGTTCCCGGAGTGAAAAGAGAGACACTGATGGATTTGATGAAGAAATAACTTCAAGTATAACCCAAATTTGAATCCTTAAATTTTTTTTCATGGTTTATTTAAAGGAAAGAAAAAAAAAAAGAAAATTCACAGCTTCCCGACAGAGAAGCCTAGTTTGTTTGGAGTTAATTGTTCACAGTCTTCTTCAAAGTGGGATAAAATTGTTTTATTTTAATTATATCAAGACAAGAAGGAATTGAATTGCTATTGCATAGAACCAATTTAGTAAAAAATCTAACAACACTATTTCACATCTAGAGTTAAGATTTTGGTCGTATTTTTACTACTAAATTACAAAAATGTACAGTATATAAAAATATTATGAATATTTGAAAAACCATGTAAACAGAACATTTATTCTTGTTTTATGATTTTAATATTTCTTGCTGTGCCCTGATAGTGCAGCATGTATGACAGTCTGGCAGTAAAACTACTGCTATTATTAAAGTTGGGAAAGACCTCTAAGATCATCAAGTCCAACCATCACCCAACACTATGATCATTAAACCATGTCCACAAGTGCCCCGTCTACATGTTTTTTGAACACCTCCAGGGATGGTGACTCTACCATCTCCCTGGACAGCCTGCTCCAATACAACAGGGTAAAGTTTAAAGCATTTCTGGTATCAGGATTACATGCTTGCACTGGTGACTGCTGAAATTTTGCCTCTTGGTCCAGAGAACATGCCGAAGGACCGCTCTTTTTTAAATGCCATTTAATTTCAAGAAGTTAATACCTCTGAACTGTGTCCTGTTGGTAGGTATCATATTGCACTGCGACACTGCTGCCCAGCAGTAAATGATGGACCTGACAAATCCTCCTTCCTGTTTGTGCCAATGCTCTCTCCTCTCACATTGCCACAGATATTAGAACCCAGTACCCACTGCTGCTTCTATTGCTTTGGGCAACCCTGCTGGAAGGCCTTCAGGGTCTACAAGGGCTCTTCTCTTTCCTGCCACAACAGTGAGAGATACTACAATAAAGCAGACAGAATAGGGGGAAGGTAGAGGGAAATGGTAGGTGAAGAATGCAGAAAGAAACATCATGAAGGAGTAAAAATGTTGGGAAAAGAAAGACTAGCAAGATGAAATTGATAGTAGCAGGGAGGTGCAGGGCAGGACAAGTGAAGGGAGTGATTTTTATGTTAACAGCTAATACCTAGAGTATCTTTTGAAATTTAAATACACATCACTAGCAGCTGTCAGGTCCAGGACTGGCTGCCACATTGAAGCTTCTAGGTCTTTTTAGGCTAATTAGGTTCGACATCGTGTGGTCCTGGCAGCAGTGCAGCTGGCCTTTGTTACCAGTGACACTGCCAGCTTCGGTTCTGGTCCTCCCTCAGGTTGTGTATGTGTAATACTGCTATTTCTAGAACCTGAGACATCTTCCCATTTTTGGTTCTAGCTCCTTCTCCCTGCCTTGAATGTTTCCTTTGGCATACCTCTCATTCAAGCTTTTGTGGTGGCTGAAATTAAATATTTTTAATTTTAAAATGTATTTCTTTAGGGAAAGTTCACCTCCCATCAAATCATCAACTTTTGTGAAGGTTCACCTTAGACTGACTATGTTTATTTATTCTGAATACATAATTTAATTCTTCTTTGATCCTGTTACTCCTGTCTCAGTCATATTTACTGAAAACCTGAATTTACACTTAAATCACAAGGAAAATCTGAAATCCAGATGTAAAAATCCTGACAGTAAGCTTTTTGTGGAATAAGACTACTGAGGTCTAAACCTGTGCAGTTGATAATGGCATCATACCATTGTCTGGATTTAATTTTCTTCTTCCATCACTCTCTTCTGTCACATTCAGAGCACATACTGTCATTAATTTTGGGAAAAGCTGTGTCAGGTATATATATATAGAGCTACAGAACACAATACCATTACTGAAGTGTTTTGCAGTGCTATTGCTTTTTACTATTAGTATTGGTTGTGGGAGTATAATGGCTTTTGTATGACTCCCATTAATTTGGTTACCCTACTTAACACAAAAAATTGTTTTAATGTTCTTTTTAATTACTTATTCACATAGAGTAATGAAAATTCTTACTTGCTTTAAACAGACATTGAATTTGTAAGCATGTGATCCTTTCTTGTAGTTAGATCATTATCACTATAAGGATCTGCCCACCCAGCTCTGACAGCAGAACTATAGAGGGAAGAAAAAAAAGAAAGTTTCTACTTTAGACTGCTTTATGCCATTATAGTCAATGATATTTTTAATGTTCTTTCATTTCAATTTTAATATTCTTTTATTGTTCAATGTTCTTCCTCAAAAATTCATAGTAATTTTCTTTTTTTTTTACTCAGCCATAGACATACATCCCAGGCTTTATGGCACATAGTCCAGTTAATGATCTTAAGGGAGATATGCAGCAGAGCACTGAAGATTATGTTTGTGCTAAACAAAATATGGTGGAACACAGATTACTCTGAGTATTCGTTTGCCAAAAAGACAAAAAGGAATGGATCCACAGTAAAATCGAAACATCTATGTGCAAAATTTTATAGGGAAAACTGTAATAATTTACTTTATCTTCTAGTTATCTCAATTTTTTTTTTCCATTTTGTTTATAAATTTTATGGATGTAGCATTCACATTGAATTATGAATGCTATAGCTCAACTAAATTCTATACATATATGGACAAATCCCTAAACTGCTAGCCTTGTCTTCTCAGCTACCCAGTCCCCTGAGAAAGCCAATTTTCTTTCATGTCTGAACAAAAGAAAAATGTACTATTAAAATGCAATTCAGAAGTGATAAAAACTGCAAGTGGAGCAGCCGGCTCACAGCACCTTCGATGTATTCTCTGGGACACTGGGGCTACATTAATTTTTGTGTGTGTGTGATGTCCATCCCATGTGCAAATTAGCATTACAAGTACCATAATCTGTCTTATGTGAGAGTGCCCTTTCCCAAGAGTATACACATGCTACTATAGCTTTGTGTAATTTAAAAATCTGCTAACTCAGTGTTTTTCTTGCACTAACTTTACATGATATTTGTTTGTTATACTTGATAGAATAAATTGATACAGCCAGGAAAATTCTAAGATAGTTTCTTTTTATGAGATAGAAAGAAGTACATGTAATTAAAATCAACCAATCAACCAACCAAAACCAAAACACACTGAAAAAAAACAAAAAAAAAACCCAAACAAACACAAAAAAACCACTTAAACAGTTGATGATGGACCAGTCAGTCCAAACTGTTTTCAGAGTCTGTATCAGCTGAGAGATAAAGAAAGGTATTTTATTCCCCATCTTTATCAAAAACTTGTTTGACTGTGTACACTGGATTCTGAAAAGCGTTCAACTAGGAAAAGCTTTTCATTAACTTCATCTGTTACCATCACAGTTAAAGTGATGTTTTAAACTTCTGAAGCACATATTTTACTTTATAGTAATTTTTCCTGCACGTGCAAGTTGCTTTTTCAGAATACTAGCAATGATAAGCTTAATTCACAAGATTTTACTTTATATTAAAATGCACCTGTTTGCTCTCATAACTATCTTGCAAACTGAAATAGATGGAACTAAGACATCTTTATAGTTTTTTTACAGACTCTTTATACATAAATGTCTTTCACCTTCCTCCGTACAGTTTGCTGTGGAACCTACTCAGAAAATCTGTACCTGTCCATGAGAGTTAGGGACATCCATCTGAAAACCTCTTCCATGCCCAAAGTGTTTAGCTGGAGGTTCATTGTTCATTGGCATTATGTAAGCAGGGAGTCCACCATCAATATGACCAAAGGTGAAAGAATCAGGCTGCAAAAGATTGCTAATTAGGATACAATGATAATGTGAGAGTAAAGTACACAACCTGTATATTCAGAAAATAATTTCTTTGCTTTGGGGCTGCTAATACATGAAAGTCACCAGTACTATTTGTATAAATATCTATCCTGCTAAATGAGCTTATAGTTTGTTTAGCTTTGGTTGACAGATATCAAATGATGCATACATAGTTTAAGGTATAGTAAACACATTTGCCTTGTTTTTTTGCTTATACTGCTGACATGCTTGAAATGTTTCCATCCTGATGGAAGGATCAGGTTGAGGTTATGTATTTGGGGCCCACATGACTTGTATATGAATGCAAGTTCTCCAGAAATGAGGTCTGTGCTTGTGCGTAGTGCACGCCTGCCACGGACAGCTGGCACAGATCTCACTGCCTGCTAAGATCTGAGGTGTCAATATGCAGATGCCAGCAAATTGAACCCTACCCATTCTCTCTTCACACCACATGAGTTGGTAGTGCAGGTACAGCAAAAGTAATAACCTAATAATACAAGTGAATCAAGTTAAATCTTCATACAGAAAACCTGCATTGTAACCTATTGAAACTCTACGTCTTTGTGCTCCAAGTTTAATTTAAAAGCAGCTAGAAGAGAAAGTGCAGTAATGCTCTCAAAATACTGAGAGGGAACATTAAAAAGGTAGTAGAAAATAGCAGGAACATGTATTGATGTAACCTATGGATTCACATCAATCTTGTGGCATCTAGAGTAAAGCACAACTGATTTTTCAATATTCTTGAATTTCAGATTTCTGCCATTTTCTTCATATCATAAAAATGAGAAGTATGACCCATCAATTTATAGGTCAGGCAAATATGTCCAAGAAGCTTATGGAAGTAAACACTTCCGAGAAGTACAGCCTGAGAAGTGGGTATCAGACAAGGTAAGTCACTGCAAAAATTAAAGAACAGTTTACATTTTTAGACTGTTATTGTAATAAAACCAAATTAATTTGTGCCCGATTCAGAGACTGTGGAATCCAATGGAAATCTTTCTAGCATGTTATAAAATCTTATACTTCAAGCTGATGCTTGGGGCTTCTCTTATTCTCTTTATGGTAAGCTCAGTTTGAGGAAATTCAACACCTCTCCCACATACAGGATAAAGATTTAAAAGCCTGATTAAGTACTAATTGGCCATATACATTTTGCAAAAGTTTTGTTTTATCTATATTGCCTCTTTTGATTTAAGAGAGATTGCCTATTTACTCTTGCACATTAAGATAAACCTTTAGAAAATTATGACAAAATCTGATTAAAAACGACAAAATATTTGTTGCTTACATTCTTTGGAAAATTCTAAAAAGTAGTGAAGAGCCATTTTTATTTTAAGCTAGTATCATTAAACTGCTTGTTTTGTCAGTAATTTATTTCTGGTCTTGCAGTGCTTCAAGATGTTATTTTCCTCAGAACATGTTCTAACATGAGTTTGTGTAACGTTTGCATCACTTCTATTTGTGTTAAGTATCATAATCACATTAAAATTTCCCATTACAAGAATAACGATCTCGGTAGAGATGCAGCACAGAGCCACAAAAATTGTTCAGGGACTAGAGCATCACTTGTAGGAGAGGCTGAGAGTGCTGGTACTCTGCAGACTGGAGAAGAGAAGCCTTGGGGGATATCTTATCAATATGTATAAACACCTGGTGGGAGTGAATGAAGAAAGAGGAGCCATACTCCTCTCACATTTATTCATGCCCAGTGACAAGACAAGAAGCAAAAGAGACAAATTGCAAGCATGAAATTCCATGTCAACACAAGAAAAAAAAAAATATTGTTTTTTGTTACTGTGAGGGTGACAGAGCACTGGCACAAGTTTCCCAAAGAGGTTGTGGAGTCTCCATCCTTGGAGGTATTTGAAACCCAACTAGACACGTTCCTGGGTAACCTGCTCCAGCTGAGAAGGGTTGTTGGCCTAGATAATTTCAAGAGGTCTCTTCCAACCTGAACAGTTCTAGGGTTTTGCAAGGTATGGTTACTTGTTTCCCAGAAGTAACTTAGTCTTTATAAATAAACATACAACAAATTCCATGGAATCTTAGTTTGAGAAGTAATATTTTTTAAAATAATTGTTTCTCAAAACTTAAAAAAGCTCAAAGCTATAAAAATGAGGTCAGAGTAAAATATTGGTATTTTAGCATACATTAATTAAATAAATTACAAATAAAAGCACAAAGATCAACATTCAGACAAAAAGATTTGAATTTGTCTTTCAAAAGCAACAGCAGAGGATATGATTGGCTGAAGTCACACAGTGTAAGTATAATATATGAAAAAGATCTAAAGGTCTCATCAGTAGTCGTCATCTTCTCCTATAAAGACTGTTTCTTTTCCAGTCCTTAACAGTTCTTGTTCAGGCTCAGATTATGATATTAAACATTGTAAAGTTATTTATATTGTACATCATATCACACATATAATATAATAAACATAAATTATGGGCTTAGGCGAAACAACTAAACTGACTTTACTTGTGATGTTGGATAGATTTCAAGCTAAATCTCTGGAGGTGAATAGCCGTACACATTAACCCAACATGACACACAGCCTTCCAACCCCAATTCTAAATCAATATGAAGCTTCAATTAGGAGCCGCTTACCCAAACAGAGAGATAAGAGGAGAAAAGCACTATTTATGACCTCTCTCCTGGTTTAATGGGTAATTATCATCAGCAAAAAAACCTTAGAAGATCCACCTCTTCTCTATAGTATAATGGAAAAGGTTCTGCAGGCAGGTGTGAGATCATACTTTTGTAACTGTTAAATTTGAAAGACTTCCCTGTCCCTTCCTTATTTCTAAACTGTACTAAAACTTTGTATATATCAGTGCTATGAACAAAATCAACCTGTTCTAATGAATCATCCCACTGAAGAGTGTGTATCAAAATACTAAAAGAGAAACCAAACAGATATTTTGCTGAATAGTTTTTCTGCTAAACACAAGCATCCTCTGAGTTTCCCATGAGGTGATAGCTACTTATATTACAACTGGAACAGCTGATAACCCTGCCATGATGTATATTCAGCTTCTGACAGTATTCTGCTAGAGAAGTTTCTCTTATCATTGCTGCTAAGACAAAGTACTGCATGAGTTCTTCCGAGGAATCAGTTCAGTGCTTAGGGCATCAGTGACCCCTCTGAGCTGCTGGTACTATCTGGCATTTTTTTGAACTACATGTAAAAAAGTTTTCCTTTGTATGTTCAAGAGCATGTCCTGGGTGTATTTTCCTGAGGTTTTCATGTGTTTATAAGTATGCATTTTAATTCAAGTCACAAAAAGATTAGTATGTAAATTATGTAATTACTTTAGAAGCAAAATGAACAACAATGAAAAATATTGCCTTGTTATAGTTCTTCTGGAAAATGAAAGCATATTAGCATAGAATTCCTCTAAACATAATAATTGTCATATCTATGAGAGGAAAAGTTAATAGTTCTTCTTTTCATCTAGTTATAATCTGAAAAATTTTATCACATTCTGATTACATTTCAAAGAAGTCCCTGAGTTAAAGGAAAAATTGTTGTGTTCTAATTCTTTATTAAAAATAAGCAAGAAATGTAAATACAGTGAAACTGAATGTCGTTAGTTTACCCAGTTGCAAACTACTACAAAAATAAAAACGCCTGCATATTTTAAGTTTAACATAGTATGTCTAAATACCTTGGAATGCCTTTGATAGAATTTGTGAGAAGTATCGATATCAAACTTTCCTAATCTCTAATAATTTAATCTCCAGTGATAGATTCCAATGTAGCTGGACAGTCAGGGATCCAATACACTAACTATAATCTTTCTGTTGTCAAAACACTCACATATGTTCGTTTTTACTGAGGCAGAAATGATGGCTTACAGCTTTTAATCTGTATTGGAATTAGTTTGCATATGCATTTTAGAAAACTGACTTTAATGGCAGCATTTAATGTTTTCTTATTTGCAAAATTCAGGAAGTGACATTTTAAGATGTTCTTTCCTGATAGATTCTTTCTTCTGATGCCTTATTATAGGTGAATTACAGTATGACTGCATCACTGTTTCATTATTTGCACAGACATTTTGGCCCTAAACAGAATTTTATTATCTACAAAGCATAAAAATACCCAGTACTGCAAAGAATTAATTTAGAGAACCTAAGCATATTGCACAGAACATAAAGTTGACCTTTACCGTCTACAGCTTTTGGAATGGAGTGGGATGTGGAACACATCATAGATTTAATGTGGCACAACGCTGTCTGCAGAAACTTGGGTGGGACTGTGACTGCCTGCCCATTGCACCCGATGATTGAATCTGCTGTCACCAGCATCCTGATAATAATGAACATTCAGCTTAACGACCGTGATTATGATTATCATAATTGATGTGCAAGTGCAGTGTGTGGGGATCATTACAGCTGAACTGTACAGCAGAGAAACATGCCTTAGTTATGGATGATTTTACTTTTATGCATTGATTGGGATAAAATATGCCTTTCAAGTTCAACAGGCCAGCTTAATATAATTTTAGGAAGATTTCTACACATATGAATTAATGATTATGAGCTTCTGGCAAAACAGTCATTCTAGCTGTTTGTTTTGAATAGTTTCATTCCATTAATAATGGGAAATAATTAAATAATTAGACATTGTCGAGTGGAAATCACTTATAAAGTACTGCCAGAATTAATCAAATGTCAAGTTCAAATATTTCTGATTGTCAAGACCTTGCATAGGCTGGGAAAAATAGCCTTTTAATTCACCACCAACACAACTCTCTTTTGATGGAGCAGTAGAAATTTGGCTGTAGTCAACACTACTGGCATTTTCACATTGTATTGTGTGGCCATTAGAGCAGGCAATAGTTGTTCTTTATATAAATTATATCACTTTCATCTTTGTCACCAGAGACAGAGAATTACAGGCTTAGATTCAGCCAGTGTAGATGAAGGCACAATCAACAGCTTCAGTCAATTTTATTGGACAGTGATGGTCTTTAGCTGAGATTATATGAAGTTGCAGAAGTACTTAAGTTGTGACATATACAAGACAAACACTGGTGTTTTTATGTATTTTAAGCTACAGTTTATATTAAGAATGTTACTTATACATAAGTATAACACAAAGTACAGACTTTTGTGGATTTACACTAGGTGTAAATTTGGCTCTTTGTCCAAGAACTGGCTGAAATTTCCTTTCTGAGATAACAGAGATAACAGATGATGGAAAAAAATTACTGATCTTTGAGTTGTTTTCTACCATAAAGAAAATGATAAGGATGAAACGTTTATGAAAGTCTCAAATGCATAATTCTTCTGCCATGACTCCTTAGAAAGTTTGTGCTTTCTAAGATGCAATGGAGAATCTCCTGTGTGTCCAAGGATTTCATCCTATCTTATACAGTCTGCTGCCTCTGAAAATTCTGTAACCTTTGTGGTTATCATTGTTGCTTACATTATGGCCCAGGTGGAATCTCATTATCAGGTAGGGCCCTAATTTCTGGATGTGTGGGAAGAAGGGCACAAGGAGGATCTAATATGACTGAAAAATGTCTGTGCCTTAGGAATTGAGTGTGACTCTTCTACATGGCAATGGCAAACCCATTTTCTTCCATATTCTTCTGAGGTCATTGTGTCCTGTGGATCCACAGCAAATTTATCTTTGTATAGTATTACTGCGAGGGTAAAATAGGGCAGGAGCAGGTAAGTGATGTGTTCTCTTTGAAAATTAGTTTCATTCCTTGTAGGACCAGCAATATGCTCATAACAATAATGTGTCTAGTGGATGATGTCATTATGTGTCAGAATTTCTACACACACTATTCAAGCTTTTCCATCCCTCGCTATTCTGAAATTCATTTAAATTTCACCTTAACTCCATTTTTCCTAACTTTGCAGTGATTTGACTTGAGATGGGTATAACATATGTGTGAAGCTTTAAACATTTTCTCTCTGAGATTTTGACTCCATGAAATTTTTTTTTTTAAAAGAAATGTGCTTGTTTTCATTTTAATTGGGTAAAAAGGATTACACAATAATATTTTCTAATACATCTCATGTGCATCTATACTACCATCCTTATCACATGTTTAGGTTGTATATTAGGAAAAATTTCTTCACAGAAAGGGTTATAAAGCACTGGAACAGGCTGCCCAGGGGAGTGGTGGAATCACTATCTTTGGAGGTACTTAAAAGCCATGTAGATGTGATGCTTAAGTGACATGGTTTACTGGTCACCTGGTAGTGCTGGGTTAACTGCTGGACCTGATGATCTTAAAGATCTCTTCCAACCAGAACAATTCTAAGTTTTAAAACCTTTAAGACCATGTTTGCTAGTATGCTTTTTGACAGAAGTTACTAATATACAATGAGAAGAGGCAGCACATCTTTTGAGTATAAGAATCTTAGTTCCCTAATCCAACTGCAATGTGTTTTCCTGGGCAATGCAGAGCTGACGTAATGTGGCAGCCAGAAGTGAGTCTTTTTTGGGGGAATTATTAAATGATCTGTAAGAGTTTTCTTGTTACACTACCAGTTTCCTCACGAGTCATGTCAGGTATGATAAGGGTTGTTGCTAAAGTGCTAAAGCACTCCAGCAATCCCTGGCCAATGACATGGCTTCTAAATGATTATTGTTGCTGGCAGAACTTGATTTATCTTTTCAGATGCTCCAAATGGACCCTTAATTTGAGTTATCAGCTGTTTCTAAGATAAGGCTGCTTTCCACCTCTTTTTTCCCTACCCTGAGTCCTGCACCAAACCAAGGTCCTACAACAATGTACCTTCTACAATTCATGGAAAATCTATCTTTTGTACCTTGTAGCATATAGTTTATGCTCTCAGAACAACTATTGTGAGTTAGAATGCTGCTGTATCTTCATGTGAAAATGAGCTTGGGTAATTTACTGTCTCCATATAGGGCAACTCCTGCAGCAGCAATAGTCTGCAGAGCTGGCAGCACCTGCAGCTCGGGAGTTTGGCTTCTTGGTTAAGTGGTACAAAAGAAGAGCAGTGTTGCCTGATGTAATATCACAGACTAGCTTAATAAGCAAGTGGTCTCTGAAGCTGGGTAACAAGAACTGTCTTAAAGTAAGTTTTGCAACTTCTGTGTATTTTGCTTTTTTAAGTAAATGTCATAATGTACTGTTGAGAAGCAAATATATTAAAAGAAGCAGGAGTATGTCATATCCAGCAGTGGGGACACCAGTTATTACCGCTCATTCAGAGGACTACAGTGAAATAGCTCTCATTATAAAATGTACACATTCAGTTTTCCAGGAAAGTAAATGACAATTTCCACTTTTGACAGTTGACACAAGGTTTTTCCAGATTCCTTACTGAATGACTGTGTCATTTACAGAAATACATTTTCTTATGAAGATCACTTTCAGAGCTCCTGTTGGAAAAGTTTTTGAGCTGTAGATTGTTTCCTTAGAGAAAATCCTTAAGGTCACCACTGCTGTGCTGTCTTTGAAAAATGTTACTGTTGGTATAAGTATGCAAAATATTATTAACTAAGAGGTCTCTTTCGAATTATTTTCTTAGGTATAGAAGGAAGGTAAACGCTGTGAAGCAAATAAAAATATACAAAATGTGTCCCTGGCTACTGTTTAACTAGATGCAGAAAAGAATCTGTGGATAACTGGAAGACTGAAAAGACAGGCTTGAAAAACTGCTGAAGGTTACTGATGAGGTCCAGGGTCAGATTTTGAAGGAATACAACACAATAGTGACTGAGAAGAGTCAAACCATTCAGTTATTTGCATAAGAAAAGATACTGTCACCACTCTTCTAATCAAATCCATTCTAGTGGTTATTTGTAAGGGTTTGTCAGCAACTAGTTGAGTATTTTACAAAACCTGATTTTCACTTCTCTAATTTCTCAACGGGAAAATGCAGTCCCTTGATGATGCTCCAAGGCTTTGAAGAATAAATTGATTCGAAAGAGAAAATTAGATGGTACTTATTATACTGTCTAACTAGCAATCCTGTGTCATTTGTCTGTCAGATGATAAATGTCTTGCTTTGCCTACCTTCCTCATTTAATAATGTATGTTGGTGGCATGAAAGAAAATCTTGCTTTAAGAGCTAACTTCAATATTTCTTTGAGGGAGATATATGTATGTTTTAACTTTCTAAATATTTCCCTTTGTGTACATTGCTTAAATATTTTAAAACCTCTTGTTTAATTGGAAGCACTTTAGAAATCAAGTATCTTGATCAATTCTTTCAGTACATGCTTATAGTACATTACAGTAACTTGTGGAAGAGCTTTTAAAACCAAAAAATAATAAAAAAAAATTCAGTTGATGTGGAAACTAATAGAGTTTGAAGAGACACCTAATTTGTTTATATTGTTTTTAGGTGTTCACTATTTTGATATTATTTTGTTTGTTGGAATTAAATATCCTCTCACTAAACACCTTGCCTTTTGATGGCAATTTTGGATGGGCTGATCAACATTCTTGGAATTAAGTAGATTTATTTATATATCTCACAAACATAATGTATTTCAACTCAATTCTATTTGCCACAATATTGAATTAGAGGCTATATTTTGAAGTAACTTAAAATTCTTTATGAAGCATAGTTGTAAAATCAAGCTACTTTGTCTTTGATAACACTCACCTAGACCTTGTTTGTGCTGGTTAAATAGATTTGAAATGAAAGTAACACAAAGCTTTTCATGATCCCCTTAGAATTACATGGTTCATATAGCTGTTGAAAAATGCAGGTATGAGAACTGATCCTCAGGACATAATATAATTGAGATATATCCATTGAGCTAGGCTAATTTGCATCAAGATCTGGCCTCTAATGAATACGATCAGAATGTAGATAAATGCTATTTAGAAAGAATGTTCAAGAAAAAAATTATATTATCAATTTTTATGGAAAATAGATTTTTTTTTTAATCTGATCTTTAAATGCACGTTGCTGGTGAGTTTTCAAATTGAAGTCTAAGATCAGCAGTACATATTCTGGAAACTTCTTGCAACAGATACACTTAGGACTACAGAATGTTGCATCTTAATATGATACCTGAAAGACATATTTTGTTACACTGATCCATTATGACTGAAATAGTTGTATAACTTGTAGTGTTATTAATAACTATATTGGTTCTGGATGGATTCTGAGAGATTATGCCAAATATAGGCCCAAGCTGAGAGAAAGAATGCAAGTTTTTGTTGCTTTGATGGTCTCTCCAGAGGGGAAGAGTAGACTATTCTTGGAGCAGCAGAACTTCAGTGCAGTAAGGTGGGTTTTAGAGTAAATGACATTCTCTGAATAGGAAAAGTGACAGTAAAAGATAGCTTTGTGCACTTATGTTCGAGTGAATGAGAGACTGTTAAGTAACACAGACTGCTTGTTGTCTTAATGATTCGACATAAGGAGCTACTGCTTCTTTCTTTAAAATTTCTATCATGAATCAGCTCTGAACTCCTTTGCTCCATTTTAGATAGTAATATGATATTCACTCTAGAATACACTTTAGTGTTTATTCCTTTAATGCAATGAAATGCTGTTTTCAACATGCCCTTTATAAACTCAGGTTAAAAGGATGTTCCACAATAATAGAGACAAGAAGCTATGTTCTTTCTCGTCTTAAAGTTTTTGTTGATCTCAGCTTAAAATACATAGGGAAACTGAAAGGCATATTCACACAAGGAGTTATTTATGAGTAACTGTATTACCATGTGTTAATATTCTAGAATTAGAGTTATGGAATTATTCAGGAATAACCTTTGCACTTAAAATTCAGACTTCACTTCCACTTAAATAACCTCACAAACTTTGATGAGTTAATGTAGAGAGGTAATAGCACCTAACGCAAAGGGGATAAGATACAAAGGCTGTGATATACACAGTATCTGTTTCACAACCATATTGCTTTTGTTTTCCATAACGAGGCTGAGTAGGAATTTACATTTTGACTGTGATAACAGGAACCAATAATATTCCCAGCCAGTAGCTTTGAGTCATGTTAGGATCTTTCACTTCTAGTTGTATGAAGGAATGACGACATAAGAGCTAAGTGCTTATCATTAACAACTGAATACCCTGCTCTTCTTTTAAAGTATAACTTATGAGGTATGAAAGTCTCAAACTTAGGTGAAAAAAAAAAAGAAAAAGAGAAACAATAAAAAGCTTGCACACTAACAGACTTTGTACACTAATGCAAAGCCACTTGATTGAGCAGTGTAGTGTCAACCATGTCTTTCTTCTAATGCTGAAAGTAATGCACATAGACAGAGTGACAATCAGAGTACAGCCTCCCATCAGCTGTAATTAATCTTTTAGTTAACAGAGACTAGAAAAGCTTCTCATCAGCCTCTTCTGAAGTCTGAAGCACCCTGTTTTTTGATGTTTGCATTCTGAGTAAAATTGTCCCCACCAGTTCTAACAAATTGAAACACCAGGCTAATTATGGCAGCTAATGAAGTGTGTGGAATGGTCACAGCTTGTCGTGAAAGTGTTCCTTCAGCTCAGATTAGAGTTTCATCAATCACTTTTTTAAACTGATCCAGAATTGCTTCTGCCCAGTGCTTGGCATTTTTAATGCTGTTTCTGTAATTGGTTTTTTCCCCAAAGCTTAGGCGATTTTTTGAAATATTACATTCTCAGGACAGGACTTACAAACTCCAGTTTATAAAAAAACATTTCATTATCGTCTCTATCAGCTGATCAAGTCCTAGAAAGCTAATAAAAGAAGCAGAAATATAAAATTTGATATATTGCTTTTAATCCAGCTAAAGGTAGCAATAAAGCATATACACATATATGTATATGAATCATTATTACTGTTTGCTGGATGTATACTGCAATCTCATGAGACATGGTTTGTGGGCTGGGTGTTTCAAATCCCAGTGAGAGACCTAAATGAAATGAATGAGCGGGTCTTAGCTTATTTCCTAGTGGATTGTGGTCTTCCATATATCACTCAAAGAGTTTGGCATGATTTGTAGTTTTTGCAGATGCCCAAGCCCTTGGCAGGAAGAAGACCAAAATGTGTTGCTATTTAAAGAATTTCAACACTTCAGGTCAAATCCAAAGTCCTCAGAGAAGTATGGGAAACTTTACAGTATAACTTATACTGCTACTACATTGTCAATGAATAAATTAGCATATAAAACATTGTAAAAATTCCTAGTTCCTGTTCATTTATAAGATATGAAAGTGCTCAGCCATACATTCGACATTCTGCTTAGACATTAAAGATAAAGATGTTAAAGAAAGTTTAAGGCTAAATGCTTTCCTCAACATGGACAATGGAGTGTAGAATTTAGTTTGGAAGTTATCCACCTGAAAATGAAATAATCTTTTGCTTATGTACTATCATAGAATATGTTTACATAAGTTGTTACATTTAATATATATAACATGTATTCATATCTGAAATAAGACAGCATGATTTCAGTTCTTGAAGTGTTGAACAATGTATTTTTTAAATTTGTGCTAATATGTGTAATCATTTCATTTTTTCCCAAACACTGTTGAATCTGTTTGGCTGTAACTATCAACTGTCCCTCTCCCTAAAGTTTATTAATCAGCAGTAGTTTGACAAAACTAACTTCAAATCCATGCCAGATGTCATCTGTGGCACCTGAGTGAATAATCAGTGTTGCTGGTGCTATCCCTGAACTGTATCAAAGAACGAGTGTATTCACACAAGAAAAAAGGTGCCATTGAAAAATGAAGAAAAACATGACACACACAGAAGATAGGTTATCATATATAAATAAATAAGACGGAAAATAAAATAGCAATAGGTATTAACCTAGGAGCTATTGTTCCAGTTTTATTGATTAGTGAGAACATTGGTGAACACTGGATAGGACAGTTTTATCTGCTGGACTAGACAGTTTTTCTAGTGTTACCTGATCTCCAAAGTAAGCTGCCTGCAAAATGAGAAAGGCCTTTTTCTGTTTGATTGTTTAAATCACTTCTGAAGGTAGCTTATATTTACAAAGCAGGAAAGCTGTTTTCCTCCTTAGCTTTCATCACTGGTGAATGAACCTGATGAAAGTGCATTCCATCTCCACCTCCAGTTCACCAATGAGGACATTAAATGAGACATGTCCCAGGATAGCACCTGAGCTTCCCGTTAGAGTACAAACCATTCATTGCAAACCTTCGAACCTGATATTCCGGACAGTTATTCCATCTATTAGTCTGCACATGCAGACTACAATTTACCAATTTGGTTAAAAGGATTCTCTGGGAGATTTTGTTGATAGCCTCGCTAAAGCTCAGCTAGACAGCATCCGCTGTTCTCCTTTGATCTGTGTATCTACTCATTTTATCACAGAAAGCAATCAGGTTTGAAAGCATCATCCAGAACAATGTCAAACCAGATAAAATCTAATTGGAGTACTGTTTTTGCTGCATATGCCCAATACAATGCAATCAGCATGTATTTTTTTGTTAATTGATTCTAAATTATTGCAACTTTTTTCAAACAGATACAACTTAACCTGATAAGATAAAAAAATATTTTCACTTGAGGATTTCAACAAAGAATTTTTCCTCCTTACTCCTACTGGCATCATTTTGGCAAGCCAGAGATAGTAGCAACTTGATCTTGGCAGGTTAAACATTTTCTGGCTTTACTCCTGTAGGTTAAAAGTCGTTCTGAGTTTGTCTTGGCATTCAGTACTGGGCATTGGCTTATTTTCAGCTGGAAACAGAATGTTGTGGTTGAACAGATTAGAAAATCAAAGGGGCAGCTTATAAATGGCATAAGTCAAGATACTTATCCCTAAGTGTGTTATCCTCTAATACAAGTCCTGTTGTTAGCTGAATATGTGTGATAGACAGGACAAGGAGTTGGTTTAAAAATACTACTATGATAAAAGCCCTGTGATAAAAATATGCCCTCTACTTTTTCATCAGATGTTTTTAAGACTCTCTATATTTTTTTTTGTCCACAGGAATGTAGTGGTAGGCATAGTTCCACCTCAGATTTAATAACTCCATAAAAGGGTTATGTATTACTCATCAGTGTGCTTTCATACTTGACAATGTTATTTATACATCTTAAATAAATTAAGATGAACACCTACTTCCCTCTTCAAAAATATTTTGTTACAATAGCCTGCAAGAAGTAGACATCTGCATGACAATAGCAAATAAATGCCCTCTGGGATTCTGAAAACCTACTGAAATATTTCAACTGTATATTTGTTGTTTAGCCCAGATTCAGTAAAGTTCAAGGGTATCGAAGTATGAAATAGCTTGCAGAGAAATTCACATTTGTTTCTTAATTTAATTTACTTGTAAAAAAGGACTACATTAGTTGAAAAAATAGAATATTATCTTTGGCAATTTTGGTTCAAATACAGACTTTCAGAACAGAAATTGGGACATGTTTCTTAATAATTGGCTAAAGTACAGTACAGCATGGACTGTAACTTTTTGTTTCGCAAATTCTGGTTTTTTATTACTGATACTGGCTCTGAATGTGTCTAAAAGTACCTGAAAAGTGTCTACAAAAAGGTGATTTAATCTTTTTCAGCAGATTAGTTTTAAACACATAAATATATTAATTATCTGAACGGTTATTTATAAAAGAGAATATATTTCTTTTTAAAGCATTGTAAAGCTAGTACATGTTTGGAAGAAAGGAGCAGACAGTGTCTGGCTTGCAGTTCATCAATAAATGGAATAAATGAACTTAGAGGGTACAGCTGGGAATTCCACCCTTCCTTCCCCTTGGGCAACCACAATGACTGCAGGGTACTAAGTAAATGTAGCAAATGCAAATTTGGACCACAAATCTTCATTGCTGGTTATATTACACATGACAAAAAGGACAGGCTAGTTTCAGATCTCAGGTTAATTTTCAAGGCAGTACTTACTAGAAAAAGTCATTCACTGGACCAAATCTTTCTCCTTTTTTCCTTTGTCCTTGCACAAAACTTCCATCAAAGCCAAGCTATCATTTGCCTTTGCTTGTGAGAAAGCACTGTAAGAGTTGACACATTTGTAATCCTTAATGAACACAGCTATTGTAAAATATCTTATTCATTCAGAAATACTTGTGCTTTCTGTGTACAATGGCTCAAGCAATTGAATTCTCAAAAGCATCATTATTTGCTGTCATATCATAGCTTAATTTGTGCAGCTGTGGAAGGGTACACTGGGATATGCTATTGTTCCTTTGTCCAAACTGCTTCTAACTGTGCAAGAGCAGAAACAGGCTCTTTTCAAGGCTAGAAAACACCCTCTCCTACCTTGCACAGATGAAGACAAGAAGTTTTAGAGCTTGACTTGTGTTAAGCAGTTAACTCCAAAGAACAAATTAGCACAGCTTAGCTGCTGAGCTAAGAAAGCAAATTTCAGTAAGCACAGGTTCGTAGCAGAGCACTTCCTCCTCAGAATATTAGAGAAAGGGAGGAACAGAGTTATAATTTCCATATTAGCCTGGCTGTCAAAGAGAAGCACATGCTGATGGGCTGCTTGTACTGAACACATCGTGCAGGAAATATCTAAACGTGTCTGATTCTCTGACCAGTGTTTTTTCAGACCCATGAACCATAATTAGAAATCTTTCATATTCCCTAGCAAGCATTGTTTGAGTTTGGTTTACTCATTTATAATTCCAAAAGATTAAATGTGTAAGAGTCAGTGATAGTTATACATCTCTATGAAAATTTAAGTGCAATAATAATGAAATGTTTGTTACATAAATTAAATAGCAATTAATATTTTCTCTTTCTGTTTGAAAGATAGGATATTAAAATAGTGTTGTTAGATTTCCAACTGTGAACATAATTTCCTAATTTTTTTGCAACACATTATCATCATGTCAATAAAAGACTGAAACTAACAAGTAGAAAAAACTTGCCTGATGCAAGCATAACACAGAAGGTCATAAAGTTGCCTTTTATGATGGCTATACGATACCATTTTATTTTAAGATCTAATAGCAAGTTGATTCAAAGGGTAAGACTTGCACTTGCAAAGTCATTAAAGCAAGTAGAAAATTGCCTTCTACTATAGTCACCCAGTCTGTCTAAATCAAAGAGTTTTATTGTTGTTGATGATGTTTGCATTTGCAGGAGGTAATTAAGGAATGAGTTAGACACCACACTCAGATCCCTCAAGCTTGTCAAGAAGAACCATAAACTTCACTTGCAAAGAAAAAGAGAAAAATAAAAGCAGGCAGTTTGAGAGGGAAATTGCAGATAATACAGAGAAATAGGATTATAACTTTTTAGATCAGTTTGACCACTGCTGTGTCAAGCCACAGTATGGAGAAGCTCATAAGTCTTCACAGAAGCACAGTTTTTTTCACAGCGCTTACTCAAAAGAAGACAATTAAGAGGGTTTAGAGTTGTAGCATTAGGAGAAAGTTGAAGTAGGACATCAGTGATGGCTCCTTGTTCTCCTCTGCATTGTGCTGACAAACTGATTAGGGAAAAGTGTAATTCTACCTTTTTCATCACAGCAGTGGTCACTTGTCCACTGTAGCACAGGGAACTCCAGTTAGGCACGCTTCTCCCTGGAAGTCAATACCTCTGCACTGACACAGTAAGATCCAATCCCTAAGGCATGATCCAGGCTTTTATTATTATTTCTTACTTGAAGGGGCTAGTTGACCCAATTGGTTAACACATTAGCTTTTCAATTTTATAGCCTTAAGTTACAGAAGACCTATTCCTCATTTTTGGACCACAGAGGAAAGGAAAATTGGCAGTCTGTGCCCACCAGCCACGAAAACAGAGTTACACTAAACAACTGTGTCCTGAACTTTATGGCTAATTAGCTGTTGAAACTATGCCCAAGAAATAGGTTCTGTTACTCATGGGAAGAAGTGTGTAGCCATTATTAACGTCCCAGCTCATATCTCTCCATAGGTCTTATGAACAGTGCTGCTTAAAGAGACTAAATGTACAACAGGGAATTAAAAATTATAGTACCCCTTTCACTGACTGAAATATTGTAAACTTGTTTCACTGGGGCCAGGATTGGTGTCAATGTACTTTGTGTGAAAAGTGCAATAGAAGCATTAGTATTTGACAGCCCTGGTTGAAATAAGTGAAATTAATGGAGCTCTTTTCATATACGACAAGGCCATGGCACCCCTTTCATGCTGCTTACAGACAGAGAAAAGTCAATACTTTTTTATTACTTGATGCTGACCTACATTCTGCACTACAAGTGCCAGGCCCACTAATTGGTTTCAGTTGTGAGAAAAGTTTGCCCCAAAGAAACACTGGAGCAGATAAATCAATCTTTTTTAGGGTAGCTTAGTGGGTTTTGAGCACTTGAAATGACATTTGTGTTGTATTGACAGAATGGGTTGTTGCACTCATTTTGTCATGTCAGAAGGCCCTATACTAGTTGGAAGTATAGTTAACCAGTATTGATAAATTTGCTAAGAATAAAAGTTAGCTGGATCAACATTCTACTTGTCTAACAGCTTGGCATTTCTATTTTGCTTCCTTGTTAAGAGACCTCCATGGCTATTAATAGGTCAGGAGGCTTACTATGACAGCTCAATTTAAAACTCTAATTTTACTATTACAAACATTAGGATCATAGGGAATACTTAAATGTGACCACTTAGTATTAAACAGAGGGGGTTGTGGACTATGACTGTACAGTGGCACTTGACAGTTCCGCCTGGTTTTCAAATGAGGTGTGCACATGAGGTGTCTCCCAGCTTTGTGGGGAAAGGAAGATTGCTCAGCGAGCTTACCCTACATTAAAGACATAAATACCGCATGGACATTTATGCAGAATTTCCCATTGCATCTTCTAAAGTCCTGCTGTGTAGTTATGGATGTTGGTTTCAAGCTGAGGAAAAGTGAGTTTTCTTCCCTGTTTTTACTATTCAGTAGCATGAAGATAGAATTAAGATTCTAGCAGCTGTGTGCACTTTTCAGTTATTCTCCCTGTCATTGATCCTTAACACAAGTTACATACAGTTGTAGGTCTCTATAGGAGCAACACATATAATCCCAGTACTACAAAAAGTTTTTAGAATCCAAAAATTTCATGGATTGGTTTGCCTTTTGCATAGCACGCGGTGTCGTGGTTGACAACATGCAATAATACACTGTCTTCAGTATTGTTAGATTTGCTCAGAAGAGGACTTGGTGCTCTGAATCCATGCTATAGCTAGAATACTTTTGATTAGAGAAGTTATACAATTTATCTTTGAAAGATCTTCACATGCTATTTCCCCAAACCCACAAAGTAAATCTGCATTCATACAACCTAATGCGACTTTAATTTCCATTTATGCAACCAAATCTCTATTTATGCAACAAAATGAAATTTTGTTACAGAGATACTATTGAAAACTTTAAATCAGATGTTTATTGTAAACTTATCATTCCAAGTTTACCACGTGCTCAGTGGCTTCATAATTATTACAGATTTGATAGTTTTGCTATAGGAATTACCCAAAGTGTGTATGCACAAGCTGAGAATAAATGGTCATAGTGGTACTTTCTGGCATTAAAATCTGTGAATAGATCTGCTACTGCTGTTTGCCTATCCTTGCTTTGGTCTGAAGGAGTTGATTTTCTACTTCATTACATTTCCAAGAAGATACTTAATAGTAATTCCTATCTTATTCCAAAGTGCATTTTCATATTACAGGAAATTGTACAGTACTTTCAAAATTGTTTGAAAAGAAAGACTGTTAGTGCAAATTTGTCACTAGAATACGCAGGAGCACATTTTCAAAGGTCTTCAAGCTGATATGTAGATCTACAAGGTCTCTTTGTTTTGCCAATGTTGTTTGCACATGGTCTGTATTTTTATCTATGCCTGCATATTCAGATGTAAAATCTCTTTAGAACTGACTTTAATAACAACATTCCAAAGATAAACTATGTGAGCATTTGGCATGTCTAATCTATGACATCAGAGTGTGCTGACTGAGACAAATCTTTGGTGGCTTTATGTCACCTTTTTGACTCCACTATTTAGAACTGATGAGCAGACATGACAGTCAGGTAGTCAAATATATTGAAAAGGTCCATAGGTCTTGTTAAGCTCTGTCAGTTGAACTTGAGTCACTTATAATTTACTCGAGTGAAAGGAGTCAAAGCTTGACAAGTTTAAAAAGAAAGTGTTATATTAACTCTGGTTGGAAATTGAAAAGTAGATCTCGGCCCTTAGAATTACAGGTCTCTGATGCTGAGAATTACATGTCATGATTTAAGAATACATTTTTGAAAAATCCCATAATGCTCAGCTGCATGCTTCTAGGATCCTGAGACTGCAGAACTGCAGGGTCAATCTCACCAATATGTGGGAATTCCTATTTATACACTAATTCATTCCAGCTACCAACAATGAGGGATTGACAGGGAGAATAATTTTGAAGAAGCCTGTTTTTCTCCATATGCTTTTGTTCTCACAGCTTCAAAAGGATTATCTATATAACTTCACAAATTCTATGCTATGTAATAATCAGCTTAAACTCCAGATGATCCTTGTGGTTTACCAGAATCAATTGGCAGTGCATCGTTGTGCTTCACTGCATGATTTCAACCTACATTTTACCATCAAATTAGATAAAGATGAGAACTTTGCTTCCAATTCCTTTCCCTTTATGCTGCTACGATGATACAGACTGTCCTCAGTGCTGTGAGATAGATCTTCCAAATCCAAGTGGTAATTTCAGGCCTTATTTCCCATGCTATTGAAACCTGATTAAAATCTGTGTCTCAAATACAGAAATGGCTGGAGTTCTTTTCCTAAAAGGATATTTATATTTTACATGTGTGCTGTGCAACATTTATTTAGTACAGATTCTAAACTTCTGTAATTAGTCTAACTGTAAAGCCTGCAACACTTTTATTTTTCCATCAGACCATGCGATGTTTCCTAGATGTGGTCAAACATAACTGCTGTCGTCATAATCAGAGCCAGTTGTTTAAATGCCCAGTTGTGAGCATCTAGTGAAATAGCTTTAAATAACAAGATAAACAGTACAGCTGCCAACCCAAAGTAATCTTACACTGAGGGGGCGTGTGGCACAGAATATTTCCTCTTTGTCATTTTGATTTGAGTTTGAAGCTGGACCTGGGCTTAGTTCCAGCTCAAAAAACTGTTCACTTCAAAGGCTCCTAAATCGTCCCAAGGAGCTAATTTTGGCAGCCAATTGTTTTTGTTTGGCCAGGCATCCTAATAGCAAAAGCCGTCTGCTCTGGCAAATGAAGACCTCTTCAATGCTCAGATTTACTGTTCCTGATTTTATCCTGATGCGCAGGATGTCTCCTCATCTCACCCCAAGTTCACTCCATTTTTTATTAAACTCTACCTAACTCTCCTGGCATGTAAATTAAAAATATACTTCCTATTTTCAAAATGAAGGATACTGTATTCTGCTCTGAATTACTGCTTAATCCTAAATTATAGCTTTTTCATCAGCTACAGCTGTTTTGTTTTGTTTCTTTCCCATTCCCATGACCAATATTAGCCTTGTGAATTTACTAAATTAAATATAACTAGCTTCACTTTAGAAGGAAACTATTTGCAATTATGCTGGAGTTATAATAATATTTATTTTAATAATTATATGGACAACTTTTCCTGTGGTAGGAAAGTGCTTATGATGCCAAACACACACGGAAAATTAAAACACTGTGCCATTCTTAAAGCAGAATTTGAAAATATGCAAATAGGCTGTTTCTGTTAGGTAAGATACTGAGCGGTACAAGGCACAGAGAAACATTAAAAATTAAATCTTGTGAACAGTTATGAATGGGGCAATACTCACTTGCATACCACACAGGAAGTATTTAATTTTGAATGTATGTGTCTACCTTGCTATTTTAAGATTTATGCACCTGAATGATGGAGGAATCATACCAAGTAACTTTAATTATGAGATGTAAGAAATTATATGGACACAGTTTGGCAATATGCAGTGCAGAAGAAACTCACATGGGCCGTGTCAGTGTTTGCATGAAGCTTGCTAGAAGTCATAGTTGCTTGGTCGTTTATGGAGATTCAGCTGAACTGTGGTCTGTAAAGCGGCTAAATCTAAATTATCCAGGGAATGGTAATTCTGCTTCATGTCACTTTTCAGGAAAAAAAAAAAAAAAGTTTTATTTCTGTTTTTAAGAGAAAACCAAACCTTTCTAATTGTGAAATGTATTGAAAAGGTTAAAAATTTAGCTTTTATTCACTCATGACCTCAGACATTTTCTGAAGACATTGCATTCCCATGCACTTTCACAGAGCATTGTGTTGAAAAAAAGAAAACAGTAGGAAGTGTTCACACCACCTTCTGTCTTAAAAATTAATCATGAGGTCCAGGAAAGCCAATGGTTTTTTTGTGGCATTCTACTTTTGGAAGGGGAAAATAATTTAAATGCAAAACTGTTCTAAGTATTTCAACGTCAAGAAAATAATTTTATTAAGAATGTTTAAACCTTTGGTCTCAAATACCATGGAATCATTTACCATGAGCATTTATTAGGAAGAAGCTAAATCAAAATATTGTGTAGAATACTTAGCTTATTTTACTTTCTTGTCTGATGACTGTATTCACACTGTATTTTTAAGGCACAAGTTCACTTGCATTTCTCTTATTCAATTTAAATTTGTAGGCATTTGCATTTAAAAAAAAAAAAGTAACAACCTAGAACTGTTCCTGGAAAAAAAACATATTCAGGAGTCACCCTGCTTGTATTTGTCTACCAGAACTCCTAATAAATTTGTCGTCACTACTATTTATTTAATATTTTTCATGGAGCTGGTTTAATAGCCATGTTTTAAAGTTGACCAAGGTAGAAAAGTTAAAATAATGCAAGGATATCTTGCTATCTTTAATCTGCCTGGTAGCCAGGGAGGATGATATAATTTTGTATACCATGATTTGCAAAGGACTATAAAATCTATTTTTTGGATCACGGAATTTTTGTAGTGCCTAGAGTTACTTGGAGTTTGAAACACGTATTTGCTTGTAATTAAATCAGTTGATTCTTGTGCTCTTCTTCAAAGTAGTGTGTATATAATATAAAAATGTATTTCATACACATTATTTTGCATAATTTGCATTCTAACTCGTAATGACATATAACTAGAAGACTATATTTAGAGCTCTAAAATACCTAAAGAAAAGTATTTTTTTTTTAAAAAAAGAAGTTAAAACCTTGAAAGAGAAACAACATTTTTTGTCTCTCTTTTTTTCTTTAGGACTTTCAGACAGTGTTACCATCGATTGCTCTCTTTGAAAAGTTTGGAAAAACTTATTCCAGAGCTGGGCAAATAGTGTAACTGTCCTGTAAACTACACTATCTAAGATACCTGGTAAGAATCAATAAATGTATTTCAGCAAATGCACAGCAGAATGTTGACTGAATGTCCCATAAAGTCTGCTTTTGTCAGACCCAGGAAGCACAAAACTAGCACAAATCACAAAGCTCAACACTGACAACAAACATCTGGTGCCAGGGCGCACATGGGGGCCGAGTGGAGGTTCAGTGGTCCGTGTCCTTGAGGCCCTGATGGGGAATGTGGAATGCAGTGGAGTCTGCTTGCCCCATTCTCCCACCTGGCTCATGGCAGTTGTCTACTCTCTGCAGGTGAAGATAAGGAAGTTTTGTGCTAATTACAATGAATAGTTGTCTGCCCACAGCCCCATCCCCACATTTTGAACATCAGGAACAAAGAAAAGATCTAAATATTATTCCTTTTTGGACCCAGTTTGTGGGATGAGAATTCAGCACCAAGTCATAGGGACAGCCCAAGGGGTTTGTTCTCTTCGCCTCGCCCCAGCAGGGACGCCTTTGGGTAGGATTTGCAGCCTCAGCTCGACCAGGTGATTTTTCCTGGGGAGATTATTATTATTGTAATTGCAATTGCATTTTAGAGCTATATAGCTAGTCTGCAGCTTAGTGTATTTATCACTGGCAATCACAAAGAATCTGTATGTTGGGTGTAACTAACCCGTGCTAGTCATGAATCCAACGGCCGCTGTTGAATGCACCAGGACCTACCTACAGCCACAGGCTGTTCGTGCACCTGGTGTCGGACCTATAGTCATGTCTTTAATTGGTACTTATTAAGAGACAAGTTCATCCACCCCTAGCCCCTCTAATATTTGAAGACTGGCTAGAAAGCAAGAGGATTTGTCTCTTACCAAATTTGTCTCCCCCTTACTCACACCTACCCCTTCCCCTTCATGCAACAGCTTTCTATGAAGTGATGTATACTATGTCTGCCATAGTATAATTGATTTTGCTTGATATTTAAACAATACAGCTTCCAAGATTTAAAAAAAAAAAAAAAAAATTAATGTAAATCCTTCAAGATACATAACCAGAGTAATCAAATAAAAGACTTGGAATCACACTGTATTTACTGTGGATTTGTAAGTGAGGTTAACACTTAAAAAAAAAGAAAAAAAGTTTTAAATCTGTATCTGTTGTTTTTTTTCTCACAGCCATAAATCTATCTATTTCATCATTGTTGTTCACTAATTTTCAGTGTTAGTATATGCCCATTTTGGATATTGATCCATCTCTTCAGAAGTACAGGATAGTATATTTACATGGAAGATACTATTTTAAATGCTTTTAGCTCTTCTGTGGTTGATACAAAATCAGTGTTGAAAAGTTCTCACAACATAGAAACCTAATTACTCGATCAGTTTTTCTCTATTGACTTACTTTTCTTTATCAATAGTTGCATATTTACTCCTAATCCTGTGTTAAGAAGACTGATACATGGGTACATAATCATGTGATACTTGACAAAGAACACATTCGATCACACAAAACTGGTATTTGTTTGTTGTGTTTGCCAGCATGCAGTCCTGCAAAATATTGAGTATCTTCAGAGCCCGATAACTTCAAAGAGTCAAAGAATTGAATTCTTTCATTGTGGGAAGACTTCACAATTTAAGAGCAAATAATAAGCTAATTCTTAAAATCACGTGATTGGATTTTTACAGGAGATTTACGCTGAACTCTCTGGGATACCATGTTTGCTTTTCACATCATTTGATTGTATTTGAATCAAATAGATCTGTTTATCTATTACTCAGTGTTAGGCTTTTTCCCACTGAATTTTATGTGGTTCCTTTGTCCTCTACAATTATGCACAAAACCTCTATGAGTTTTCCCTTTGTATATTACTGTCCGAACTAAGGGTCACAAATTTCACTTCCACAGGTTTTCAGCTGTCAGCCTATGTGAAAAAGTTTCACTGCTATCATGCATAAGAGTAAAAGCACTTTTGATTCCAGTACAGGAGGTTATGAGTGCAGACACTGGGCTGTATTGTTGTTACTGTTTGGAGTTTGTAATTTTTTAGGCTTTGAAAAGTTTATTCTTCTTCAAGGCAATGAGAAATTAACTCTGGGAAGTGAGAAGCAGCCACCTCAGTGGAGAGAGTCTCTCTGATAAGATTTAATCTGATCAAATGTATCGGAGTGCTTTGGTTGCTCATGGAAAGGATTGACCACGAGACACTTGTGCAAAACTGTTGATGAATAAAGATGCCACAGTGATTTTTATATGTGAGAGCTATCTATTTGATTGCTTCAGCTTTAAGGTAGTTCATCACAGTAATTCACCCTGTGTTGCCTCTTTAACTTCATACCGCAGTTTCCCATCAGTTCGATTAGAAATGGCAATGCCTTTATCAGATTAATCTTTCTTTCTCTTTCTTCCTTTCTGGGTTCTCTCTGACCCCAGGACAAAACAAAGCCTACCAAGCAGCCTGTACTGTATGGTGCTAGTGCTCACGGCCAAGGGTCTGGAGCACAGATGGAGGTTAAAACCAGTACTTCTTATTTTAATTGTTTGATACATACACACTTTTCCTCCTCTTAAGAGAAAAAACACTTTTCCACTTCTAAGCTGATAGCTACTTGCCAGAAACCTTCTTACACAAAAACAGGTCTGCTCATTTTATTAGATAAGTAAACAGACACAAAATTAATGTAGCAGCCATATTACCTGTCAGTTATGGGTTTTGGGGTTCTTTTGCCAACAGCTTCCAAGGAAGGATCCAATGCTTCTCTTTAACTAGAGTTTACATGGAACTGATGTCATTCATGGGCATATAATATACAAATGATTTTATGTGGCCACACTATAATCCCAGAATCCTTTAATTTCTCATTTAGTACATTCAGCACTTATTCAGTACATTTATACAAACCTTTTGATAATTATTCTAGTGGGACTTTCACCAATTCTTCCAATATGTAGAGACATTTTATTATTTTTATGACTCTCTTAAACTGCATATAAACACACGTGCAGAATGTTAACAAAGGATTAGCCTGAATATATTTTTAAATATAAAAGCATATTAATCTGTGAAACTTTAGATAAGTCATGACTTTTTTTTTAAAGTTTTAACTCCCATCCAGATGCTGCACAGTCCAGCAACCTTTGTGATCATAGACTAAAGAACCTAATTTTTTTTTACATATTGGCTGATAAACTCCCAACATTAAAAGGAATACCTAATAATAATTTAAGAACCCAGTCTTGGGACACATTCAGCATGTTGGACTGAAGAAACCAGAATACATAACAGCACAGGAGACACAAGTAGGTTTTTTATTATGTAGAGGAATAGGACATCATGAACTACTCAAAAAATAATTTGGAAGTGAATGCTAGCAGCTCTGCAGTATGTAGAAAAGGACATAAAAGATAAATTTTAGCCTTGGTGTAGACCTCATTTCTGTGACTACCACTTGTATTTGGTAGCTCTCTATGGCAAGCAAGTGAATATGTTTGTCTGGCAAAGAAACTTTTGTTTTGCTTTCTTGTTTATATCAAAATGTTTGCGTGTAGAAAACTCACAGTTTTTATTTAAGGCAAGTTAAAGCTAAAATGTTGATATTTTTATTCACTGCAAAAATATAGTGAACTAGACAGTAAGAATTTTGAAGATATCATTATGTAGCCAGTCTGTCTATCAATATAAACACTAAGTGATGGTGTGATTTTACTTTACTTCTCTTTGTCTTTTTTATTGATGTAGATTAATATCTCAGTTTTAATTATCAAATTATTTTTTACAACATTTGTAAGTGATGTATTTGTCCTATTTTATTTACTATAGGTTTTTCTTAATAATAAAATTTGGGGGCTTAATAACATTCCAATACTGAATGTTGTGTACTTTTGAAGTGCTGGGGTTTAAAGCCCCATCCCTGAATAAGAGTTGACATGTGGATGATGTCCACAACCAGGCAAGAAAGACCTTCCCGATTGGTTTTCACCCAGGGTCTGGCCAGCCTTGGATGGCAACCAGTTAGATCACCACCAGGTGCCCTTCCTTTAGCATTACCATCAGGTGTCCCGCCTCCAAGTTACCAGCATAAAAGCTGGCTCTGCCTTGAGTGGTGGAAGATCAGTACAGCTGTGAGCAGAGGAAGGAATGGTATCCTGTTCTGTGGCTGCACAGTTACAGTTGGGCAGATTGCCTGGGTCCTTGGTCAATTTGCCTCTGCCTCTACTGCATCCAGCATTGTAAGTGAATTTATAAACCTCTATGTTCCACCAGTGGTTTGCCACATTGGATCCTTGGCATGTGATTTAAGATTGGAGGGTGGAATATGGCTGGTATGCTGCTTATTGATGGCAATGTTCTTATTGGGACAAGTGATCAGCAAAAGAACTTTAAAGAAGATTTCTCTGTTTTATTGGGAATGTTACAATCTATTATCACAGTACAAAACCTTGGCACGCAGAACGGGTATAGTAAGCGATAGCTGGAAAGAACACTGAAGATTTGAAAAGGACTCATGGATCTCAATGAGTCTTCAAGATACATGGCCTCTTAGAAATGTAGTTGACTATGACATTTAGCGAGCTACTCGCAGCACTGTCTAAAAATCAAAAGAAACCACTGTGATGCCAGGGAAATAGACAAATACAAGAAACTCTGTATCAGTCTTCAGCATCTGATTGTCCCACTAAATGTATTTCAGTCAACTGTAGTTGATTAAAAGTGAATAGTAAAACACATATAGCCGAATTACACCAAAGTGACCTGGTTGCTGTCTTCTGCAATAACAAAATATGGCTTTTGGCATGCAATGAGATATGCTTCATCCTTGCTTTTCAGCTACTGAAATACAATATTTTTTTCTGATCTTAACTAGCTTACTATGTGTGTATAACTGGAAAAAAAAGTACAGTTGGATTTTTCATACTGCATGGCTGAAGAAGCTTATCCAATACCTTTAGGAAGCAGCACTTACAGGGAAGAACTTGTCATGCCAGATCACTAGAAGAGTATCTCTGATATGTCACTTAGATGCCTTTTGTCTAACGTATAAAAAGTCTGGAATGTAATAATTTGATGTCCACTGATATCTAAGCAATTTGTATAGATCATAGATCTTGAAAGCATCAAATAATGTTATTTATTCTATAGCAGATACATTGGCCTACATGCCAGGTGCTAAGGATTCAAAGTTTCTGTGCTAATAACCAATGATCCTCAGGCTTCACCATGACTAAGGATCATAGCACTCATTAAAAGGATGCAAGTAAAGCCATTAAAATAGAACAGTGATGTAATATTGTTCACAACATCTTACATAGTAAGAAGTTGCAGGGATATTAGAAAATATCTGGTAAGATCCTTTCTTAAGAAATCTATCTGCTGTTACTCAGCAGGTTACAGATCTTCCAGTGTTGCTGCCCAATGATTTTTTTTTTTTTTTTTTTTTTACTCCAACATAGCTGATGTCAACAGTAAACACAGAAAATCTCTTTAGGTAATTTAAGAATGATCTTCTGGGCTGATCCAAGATGTTCTCAACACTTGGCATAGAAAACATTTAGCTTGTAATGCCCTCTAGAGGCAGAATTGCTATAATGGTGTTGACCATGGGTTTATTCTACACTTTCTGGGTCCAGCCTCTTTTTTTTTTTTTTTTTTTTAAATAGCCCACACTTCACATTTCTATAGGAGCAGAGGTCTAGAACTGTTAGGGGCTCTGCAGCTGATCTAAATGCCTCATTTTGGTCTTGTACTGAAGTTGTCTCCAACTGAGATGTGGCCATATTTAAACTGCAAAGCAAAATGGTGATACTTGTTAAAAAAAATGGATTTTGACATACCAGTGCTTGACATTGAATAGGACTCTGAAAGCACCAAAATTTTAGACAAAATTTTTAACAGTTTACTGTTATAATAAAGGATGTGTTTGCAATGTGCCTTTCATAAATCCATAGCCCTCAATTCACTGACTTCAGAAGTTCTGCGTAGTCGAGTTTGTTTGGAAGATGAGGAGCTCTGTCTTTTACTGGAAGCTATGGGCTCCTATAAGCCAAACAGCAGAAACTGAAAAGCAGAGGATGTGCGTAATTCCTTAATTTTAAAATATGGATTACCTCACATTAAACCAGAAACAGTACAACCACAAAGAAGTCACATCCATGTAATCAGAAAAAGAATTTGAGCCTTGAAGCTTTTATTTGTCTTAATTGCATTCTTTTTTTTTTTTTTTGCCTGAATTTTCTATCATGAGTTGACAAAGGTTTCTGGTAGGCCTGGAAAAATGTCAGCAAAGAAGCTCAGACAATGCAAAGCTGGCTTGGCTTCCTATTCTTCCTTCTTTTATCTCATTAATGAGAAAATCATCTGGCTGCTGGCACAATCAGATACAGTCACTTATCAGTACATTGAGTTCAGTTTATAGTACTCCGATTCATATTCATGATCAGAGGATGCAGTGGAGCAATTCATTAGTGCACTGCTGCATTAAGCAATCACTGCCAAAATGTGACATATTGAGAGTTTGCATTAAACTGCTTCCTTTGAGAATCTTTTGGTTAGAAATTCCGAAGTGCAAAAATCTGTTGAGATAAATCACTCAGGCACTTCAAGAAAAACGTTGAAGCTCCATGTATGTAACATTTAGTTTTTTAAAAAAAAAAAAAAAATATCCATTCACTGATGCTCTTTTATGTGTGAAATAATAGCATACTCAGATGCAAGTTTGGACTATTGTAACAGCTGATAGCATGTATAAACTAGATTAAAATGATCCTAAACTGAACTGTCTTTCTTACTCTAATTTATGCTGTCTAAGAAAAGTTAAGGTGGTTTTTATTTGGGTCAAGGTATTCATCAACATCAAAAACTCAACCTTCTACATTCTGTATGTCTGCTCATGGTACAAGCAAGGGGCACTTGCAATTGCAGCCTGGACACGCTCACCTCACAATTACTCCGTTCTTAAAAATGGACAGTGTTTACAGATTAGAAGGCCTGCTTCTAAATATTTAAGAAATTTGTCTTTAAGGTCTCATTCCCT